>NC_139632.1:39264875-39269875 GCF_964638095.1 Poromitra crassiceps
ACCAAGACACTGTTTACCATGATTAGGAGAATAATGACACAGAGAGGAGAGGAGAGAGGAGGAGAGGAGAGGAGAGGAGAGGGAGGAGAGGAGAGAGAGGAGAGGAGGGGAGAGGAGGGGAGAGGAGGGGAGAGGAGAGGAGAGGAGAGGAGAGGAGAGGAGAGGAGAGGAGAGGAGAGAGAGGAGGGGAGAGGAGGGGAGAGGAGAGGAGAGGAGAGGAGAGGAGAGGAGAGAGAGGAGAGGGAGGAGAGGAGAGGAGAGGAGGAGAGGAGAGGAGAGGAGAGGAGAGGAGAGAGAGGAGAGAGAGGAGAGGAGAGGAGGGGAGAGGAGAGGAGAGGAGAGGAGAGGAGAGGAGAGGAGAGGAGAGGAGAGGAGGGGAGAGGAAAGAGGAGAGAGAGGAGAGGGAGGAGAGGAGAGGAGAGGAGAGAGAGGAGAGGAGAGAGAGGAGAGGAGGGGAGAGGAGAGGAGAGGAGAGGAGAGGAGAGGAGAGAGAGGAGAGGAGAGGAGAGGAGAGAGAGGAGAGGAGAGGAGAGGAGAGGAGAGAGAGGAGAGGAGAGGAGAGGAGAGAGAGGAGAGGAGGGGAGAGGAGAGAGAGGAGAGGAGAGGAGAGGAGAGAGAGGAGAGGAGGGGAGAGGAGAGAGAGGAGAGGAGGGGGAGAGGAAAGAGGAGAGAGAGGAGAGGAGAGGAGAGGAGAGGAGAGGAGAGGAGAGGAGAGGAAGAGAGAGGAGAGGAGAGGAGAGGAGAGGAGAGGAGAGGAGAGGATGTGTTTAATCAATGGCAAGGCAGTACAGTGGTAAACCTGCCTCTCTCTGTCTCTGGGTCTCTCTTGGCCAAAGTAGGCTAGTGGGCCTGTAAAGACCGGCCAATTAAGGAGAAAGCCCTGCACTGTTCTTATCCAATCAAGATGTATGCAGTGTAAATGTTCTCATCCAATCAAGATGTATGCAGTGTAAATGTTCTCATCCAATCAAGATGTATGCAGTGTAAATGTACAGTATGGAGTGTAAATGTTGGGAGGAGGAGATGCGGTTGACCGCACCATAAAACCTTCCACTAACCAGCCAAGAGACAAGAGGATCCAGGATTTCTCCACTAGTAGTTTTTACTCTCCACGCAACACACATTCACACTCTCATAGCCTCCACATCCATCTCACCTAGCCATCGTCACACACGCAGGCAAACATGTGTGTCGGTGTGGAGAGAGAGAGAGAGAGAGATAGAGAGTGAGAGAGAGAGAGAGAGGGGGGGGGGAAAGAAAAGATGGGAACGAGACCAACATCCGATTTCAATTAATATATCTAAATAGGCTTTTTAAAAATTATCAAAGCATAACAAATACTGTAACCTCTCTCTCTCACACACACACACACACACACACACACACACACGTACGTGACAGGGGCGTCAGGAGTCTGTGTGTCCAGCGGCGAGCGAGCTGGCTGCTGTTTGATGGTGACACGGTGAGCCGGGGAGAGAGCAGCGATCCCAGCAGGACCAGGCTGTAATGAGGTCTGAAGCTGCTCATTACCAACATCTCCGGAGGCACCCAGGAAGCCAGACTAACCAACATCTCCGGAGGCACCCAGGAAGCCAGACTAACCAACACCTCCAGGTGCACCCAGGAAGCCAGGCTGACCAACACCTCCACGTGCACCCAGGAAGCCAGACTAACCAACACCTCCAGGTACACCCAGGAAGCCAGACTAACCAACACCTCCAGGTACACCCAGGAAGCCAGACTAACCAACATCTCCAGGTGCACCCAGGAAGCCAGACTAACCAACACCTCCAGGTACACCCAGGAAGCCAGGCTGACCAACACCTCCAGGTGCACCCAGGAAGCCAGACTGACAACCGGCAAGCCAGGCAGGAACCTGGGAAGGACCGGCACCCCCATGTGCTACAGGAGCACTGCAGGGAATGTTGGCCAGCAATAGACATCACGTCCAGGTTTCTTTCTTCACCGCGGACCAGTTCTTATGCAATCAAGATGTATGGGGTGTAGAGCCCTGCATGGAACCTGGGAACACCACTTTCACCCTGAAACCCCCTCCTATCTCCTGTTTCAATATTTGTTAGCAATGTTCATGTCAATCATTCAAATTCAATGCCCGTGTCTCCGACAATTTTCCTCCTGTCTGAAGCCTTTAGAGCAGGGATTCTCAGCCTTCTTCCTATCAAGGACCCCTTATTTAGTCCAGAATTAGGGCCACAGCCCCCATGTGATAAGATGATGTTTCTCAGACCCAAATCTGAGAATATGTTCATTGTTAGATGTGATTTTGTCCATGACTCTCTGCAGACAGATAAGACTGAAACTATGACCTAAACAGTTATTCTACTACATTATCTCTCTCTCTCCCTCGCCCCCACCTCCTCCCCTCCCCCACATTCCCATGTTCCCTCCCCACCTCCTCCCTTTCCCTGTTCTCTCCTCCCCCACATTCCATCTCCCTTTGCTCCCTTTCTCTCTGTCTCTCTCTGATCGTTCAATCTTGTTGTTAGTATTACTACTACTGTAATTGTTACTGTTGTGTCAACTAGATTTAGCTAGACATATTCTCTGTGAAGTCCTCTTGAGACATGCTTGTGAATTAGGGCTATACAAATAAACTTGACTTGACATTTAGTTCTCATAAATGAAACAATCTTGAAGTTGAACAATTTATCAATTTTGGGGATCCTGTAAGTCCCTCGAGGAACCCCGCTGGTCCCCGCACCCCATGTTTAGACCATCACGGGACACTAAAACTCCCCAGTGAAACGAAGCGAGGGCTTTGGATGGCTCAGCAGCTCTTTAGGGTGTGATGACCCACCTCATATATATTTAATGGGAGGGAAACACTAGGCCATTAAATGAAAAATTAATTTGCATTAAAAAAAAACACATGACTGAACAATTAAACGGATAAATAAAAGGCACAAAGAAAATAAAGTTTTATTGCAGGTTTTATAGATTGTTATATGTAGAGGAACAGAGGTGGACAAATACTGGCTGCTGGTTATCTGGTATTGAATACAAACTAAGGCCAATATCAGCGGAGAGAGGGAGAGAGACAGACAGACAGAGTAAGTAGGAGAGAGAGAGAGGCAAAGGTAAGCCATAGAAACTAAATTTAGTAGAAAAAATCTCTCTCTCTCTCTCTCTCTGCCCCCTCCCCCCTCTGTCAGTTCCAATCAATGCCTTTATTGGCACGCCTACTTATCAGAAAACATATCGCCAAAACTCAAATTGAATTATTTCTTTATTTATGTAATGCACCCAGTACATTAGGGCATTCATGACTACTGCATTTTACTAGTCATCGACTACTCCCAAAAAGCAGTAGACTAGTGAAATATTAACAGAAGGTCATAATCATATCTTTTCACCAAATAAAAATCTATTCTCATCTAAAAACGTCACAAAAACAGCTAGTAAAGGGTTAACTACTGTAGGCGGGACCAACCTGGGCGTATGTGAAATAACAGAGTCCTGATTGGCTCTGGGAGGCTGTTTACAAATGAGCCACTAAACCCCCGAGCGACTGTTTGACTGCAGTGAAACAACACAGACGAGTCTTTCCATCAGTCTGTTGAATGAACATGACATAATGTAGAAAATTACTGTTCAATATTTATTTATTTATTTCTATTCCTAAAACCACAGATCGGCGATTAGTCGACTCTTATGCACAGTGTGTTGTGGTTTGTGACAGCGGACTATGTCTTTGACATCCCTATCATACAGTCCACTGGGATGATCAATTAACAGGTCAGGTGTGAAAGCACGTATACTGTCCAACAGCACATAATCACCCACATTTAGACTAATGATGAATGATGAATGACTTTGGTTACACCTAAGTTGTACATAAGAATCAATATCTATAATAACCATTGATTATGTCAGCCCCATTTTATATACTGCTCCCTTTCTCTCTCTCTCTCGCTCTGCCCCAGGTTTCTGACAAGCTCTGAGCTCATTAATACCTGTCAAACACCTTAACCTGGGACGCCCCCCCCCCCCCCCCCCCCCACACACACACACACTTCCTCTTACTGCAGGACGTGCAACCCCCCCCCCCCCCACACACACACACACTTCCTCTTACTGCAGGACGTGCGCCCCCCCCCCCCCCCACACACACACACTTCCTCTTACTGCAGGACGTGCGACCCCCCCCCCCCACACACACACACACACACTTCCTCTTACTGCAGGACGTGCAACCCCCCCCCCGCCCCCCCACACACACTTCCTCTTACTGCAGGACGTGCAACCCCCCCCCCCCACACACACACACACACACACTTCCTCTTACTGCAGGACGTGCAACCCCCCCCCCCCCCACACACACACACACTTCCTCTTACTGCAGGACGTGCGACCCCCCCCCCCCCACACACACACACACACACTTCCTCTTACTGCAGGACGTGCGACCCACCCCCCCCCCACACACACACACACACACACACACACTTCCTCTTACTGCAGGACGTGCGACCCACCCCCCCACACACACACACACACACACTTCCTCTTACTGCAGGACGTGCGACCCACCCCCCCCCCACACACACACACACACACACACACTTCCTCTTACTGCAGGACGTGCGACCCACCCCCCCACACACACACACACACACACTTCCTCTTACTGCCGGACATGCAACCCCCCCCCCACACACACACACACACTTCCTCTTACTGCAGGACGTGCGACCCCCCCCCCCCCCCCACACACACACACACACACACTTCCTCCTGCTGCAGGAAGTCACCGTCACGTCTGCAAAGCACTAGGCTAATTGACTCTTGACTGAGAGATCACGGACTGAGATCTCTCTAATTACCTGAGTCTGAAGTCATATTAAAGCTCTCTCTCACACACACACACACACGCGCACACACACACACACACACAGACAGACAGACACACAGACACACACACACACGCACAGACGCACACACACACACACACACACACACACACAGACACACACACACGC
>NC_139632.1:39274875-39287375 GCF_964638095.1 Poromitra crassiceps
GCTGTTGAACTACAACAGGATGTGCGCGCAGCTAAAGTGTCCGGTGGTGAAGCGGCAGTGCAGGAATGGTTCCGGACAGCAGAAAACAGTGACATTAGTGCTTGTAAAAAAAAAAGAAGAAGAAGAAAAAGTACACAATTATGGCTGTCGGTGCCACTGGCAAAGTGCAAGAAAAGAAATAGAAGAAGAGCAAAGGTCACAAGGAGTCAGGGTAGGAGGCAGGAAGGTTAGGAGGTAGGAAGCATGGCTAAACTCTCTATCAGTGGCCCTGCATGAAGGCATGATGGATTCATCAGTCAATGCACGGCGGGGAAATAAATGATCCTCAGGCCGATGTAAATGACTGCTATTGCATGTGTCAGCAGGCGACAGGCACTCCCCAAAACAAGCGCTCCTCTCTCTCTCTCTCTCACCCACTCGCTCTCTCTCTCTCTCTCCGCTTCCTCACCTCTTCCTCCTCCTCCCCTCATCTTCTGTCATCCCTCCCACTGCCACGCTGTCCTTCTGAAGGTCTGCTCTGTCGTTCATCATCATTGCCCTCTCTCTCTCTCTCTCTAACTCTCTCCCTCTCTCTCACAAACACACACACACAGCCTCTACACACAACATCTACACACACACCGTGTTAGTCACTCACTCCTGCCACCCATGCCCTGTGTATAATTATTCAGACCTGTCTGATGGTTTTGGCAGTGCGCTCGTTGTGTTCAGAGCAGATTGTCCCTCAAACATTTAAAAGGCCTGTCATTGTCCATCATCAGGCCTGATACACCCCAAACAAAACGGTATGATTATGAAGGACTGCTTAGAGCAGGTGGTCCTCGACATGGGACCACTAGGGGCCCTTGAGGGGGTTCCAGAGGGTCCCCAGCAACGTAAAACTTCAGCATTATTTTTATTTACAAGAAGTTAATGCAATTAAGAGAATGCAGAAGATGGAATGTTTTGCTCATAGTTTCACTGTTATCTCTCTATACAATACTGCAGTCATGGAATTCTGGACAAAATCTAACAATACAAATCAGATTTGGGTTAAGATCGGGATTCAGGATCCTTGATATGAAAAAGGTTTGAGAATAGAGCCTCAGCGTGTTATTGGTGTTGACCAGGTGTTTTGCATGTGCAACGGTAGGGTTTCTCCCACTGGCAGTTAATGCTGAAACGGCTAATACCCCCCATCATGTGGTAGTCGTTGCGTCTGTTATGGAGTCTTAAATCTTCATTTTCTGAAAAGTGCTGAGCAAAAACTGCCAATGGCGGCGAGATCATTTCACAATTGTCTCCAATGCAAAGCCCCGTCTCGTTCCATTTCATTCTCTTGAATCAAAAGTAATTTTCTCCGTGCCAGCGGAGCGATTGCCCTTATTCTGCCCTGCTTCAGGATAATGACAAGGAGATGAAATTCCTGAAATAATTGGAATTATGTCAGTCCGCTGAGCATGCATTCTCACTCGGGTTGAAGAAGACGTGCGATTTTAATACTTAATATGAGACTAAATTGCTAAGATGGACGTTTATTGCATATTTTATCTGGATTTGTCAGGGGATTTCTTTCGCACCTAACAGCTGTTACCTCTAGCCGTAAATAATGCTAATACACACTTTTGCCTAGATTGTGACCAAAGCTTGGCATAATAATAATAATAATAATAATAATAATAATAATAATAATAATAATAATGATAATGATAATAATGATGATTATGATGATGATGATGATGATAATAATAAAGTACATAACATTTACAAGGCAGAAAGGCTACTTTGTACATGAATGAGAGGCTGGTGTGTGTGATACAGATTTGGTGTGTTTGAGAAGAGGGGGATGATAACAGGAAGCTGCAGAAGGAGAGATAAAATGAGGTTGATAATTGGGAGAGAGTGAGGCGAGCGCTGCTATGATACAAACACACTGACGCTGGAGGCACCGACTGAGGATGAAGAGGAACGGGAAGCGGGGAGTCTTGTATCAACATCATTACTACATCTGATTTAACACTCTGCACCTGGCAGAGGAATGCATCTCCGGTATACAAGTTTAAAATGATATTTCTCTTTCCCTCACTAAAGCAGAACATATTTCCCCGCGTGTCATATTTCCATCCTGTACAGCTGACAGTAATCGCCTCGGCTCCTCACTCTTGTTCCCCCATCCACCGGTATCCCCGACAAGCCATTTTTGCCAATTATGTGACTATCTGAGCTGCCTGCATGCCTGTGTGATTTGTATGAATGTCCTTATTGGATGCAGGCGCTACAGTCGCTTTCTGTTGGTAACAGTTGGATTTGCATTTTGACGCGTCTTCGGTGCATTTACATCATACGGATTTTCGGTGTTTTTGCACCATCCAATTACAATATGATTACCCAAGATGCAGGTGGAAAGTAAGCCAGTCAAACAGAAAGACAGAGAGGGAGTAGGGCTGGACGATATGGTTGAAATCGATGGAATTGAAGGATTTGTATTGATATAAAATATCACGAGATGGTTCATGTATGCGAAATCATCCAATTATAGTTGGAGAGTTTGAGGTCAGCGCCAATTTGTATCCAATCAGAGAAAAGTTGACATTTTCTGGGAAACGGAAGGTCGGATCGCGATACCTATAGAACTATATGTATTTTTTCACCCCGAATCCAATGCCGACATCCGTGAGTCTCTATGAGTTACGGTTGCGGAGATACGTCCGCCCTGCCTGCAGGACAACAGGAGAGAGATAGAGGACAGCGGGGGGTTGGGGGTTCCAAGTCACTGACCAAACACTCTATTTCAGTGATTGCTGTCAGAATATAGAGCCATTTCCCACTTATTGTAACACAAAAACATTGCTGAATGTACCTTTAAAGGGATAGTTTGGATCTTTTGATGTGGGGTGTTGTATGAGGTACTTGCTGACAGTCAGTGTACTACATGCAGTAGAATGTAGCTGGCATGGTCCCAGTTTGGAGAAGAGGAGACCGGCCGCGTCAGGCATGTAGAGCTGTCTGCTGAGTGTGAAGGGGGCCATGAGCAAAACCCTAAAAAACAACAGAAAAATAAACACATAAAATGCTTCTATACTGCTCACCTGTCATAATCCAAGTCTCCACAAGCCCTGAGATACCAAATTGAGATGAAAATACGTCATTTACACCCTGTTTTTAGCTGAAATATAGCCCTGTGCAGCTGGCTCGTCACTTCTTCTTCTTTGTCTTCTCATAGCTCGAGCTCCAGTGCAGACTTCAGCTAAGAACAGCGTGTAAATGATATATTTTCAAGTCTACTTGTCATCTCAGGGCTTGTGGGGACTTGGATTATGGCTGGTGAGCAGCATGGACGCATTTTCTCTTATTTCTTTCTGTTGCTTTTTACGTTTTTGCTCATGGCCCGCTTCACACTCGGCAGACAGCTCTATTTTCTTGTCTTACCGCAGTCTCCATTTCTGTCTGCAGTCTGCATTCTACTGCATATAGTACACTGACTGTCAGCAAGGACCTCATACAACCCCGCATCAAACCAACAAAATCCACAACTATCCCTTTAAAATATCATCATATCATCACAATACCATTCCACAGAAATACTAAACGATAACATTGAATCATCGCACAGCCGTAAGAGAGGGAGGGGGAGAGAGAGAGAGAGGGAGGGAGGGGGAGAGAGAGAGAGAGAGGTAGAGAGAGAGGGAGGGAGGGGGAGAGAGAGAGAGAGAGAGAGACGGAGGGAGGGGGAGAGAGAGAGAGAGAGGTAGAGAGAGAGGGAGGGAGGGAGGGAGGAAGAGAGGGAGAGAGAGAGAGAGAGAGAGAAAGGGAGGGAGGTAGAGAGAGAGGGAGGGAGGGAGGGAGGGAGGGAGGGAGGGGGAGAGGGAGAGAGAGAGAGAGAGAGACTATAGTGAGTTTGATGAAGTTTGTAGGTGCAGCACAGTGGAGGCGGATGTGGAGGGGCTATTCCATTGTATTGGACTTATAGGAGAGGGAAACAAACACACACTGTGTAAGCGCACACACACACACACACACACACACACACTCTCTCGCACGCACTCACACGCACACACGCATGCACGCACACACACACACACACACACACACACACACACACACACACACACACACACACACACACACACACACACACAGAGTCTCGGGTCTCTGAATCCAGGTAGGTCTGATCAATGACCAGCAGTAAAGGAGTGACAGCAGTGAATTTGTGTGTGTGTGTGTGTGTGTGTGTGTGTGTGTGTGTGTGCGTGCGTGCGTGCGCGTGCGTGTGTGTGTGCGTGTGCGTGTGCATGCACGGCAGAGGCTGCATTTCATCATTTCAAAGCTTTGAGGCGACTTATGAACTTTGGAGGAGCTTAGAAGTCTCCTCACACAAAATGACTATTTGAAAGGAGACGGCATTTCAACTCAACTCTTCCCTCGCCCTTCAAATAGCCCGTGGCTTTCAACTGGTTGACGGTGTCTTTTGAACGGCTGCAGCCAGGTGACGCTTTGATAGGCTGAAATGTCAGGTAAAAACATCCTGGAGATTGACTTCAAGTGATTGAGCATCATAATCTCTGTCTTTGTCTTTGTACCCGCCCTCTCTCTCTCTTCATCTTCCAATAAGCTCAGAGCATTGCACAGCTGGGACTATAGAGACTGTTATCCTGTCACAATACTGACTCAAATCAATTCTGGAAACTCGGGTTGCAGGGTACCAGCAGGGTACCAGGTACCACTATGGTATCGGTGCCTTTACAACCGGCACTGCCGGTAACCGAACTGCAACGCAGATTTAGGTGCCTCATAGGTGCCACGTCCGAGCTACTGAGTGAAATATCTGCCCTCTGGTGTCTGAAACCGGCACTGCACGCACCTTCACTAACATTCTTATCGTTTGGAGCACTCTGCTTGAAATCCTCTTTAAATTAAAAAAAAATCCACGTTAAATTGTAATAAGTATGGGTTCAGGCACCGGTACCACTAGGGCGTTTTTTTTTAGCACTGCTATCGGAAAAATGCGAAACGATATCCGTCCCTATACTGGAAACGCAACTGAATTTCGTAAATGAAATGTGATGTGAAAGATTACCTCAAAGGAGTATGCCCTGCATCGTTATCAGCTTCATAGAGAATGAATGAATAGGGGGGAAATGCAGAGGTGAAAGTGCACCCGGGGGCAGACGGGGGGGCTGTTTTCTCATGGCATGGCATATATATTTTAATAATAAATTATGTATAACAATAATGTGGCACTTTATTACTCCCTGTAGGGACACTCTCTTTTCTCTTGTCCTCCACCGGAGGTCACAACAGCCCTATAGCTGGTAGGGGTTCAAAATCTGTGGCATTTTCATATAAATGAATTCCATCAATTTTGATACACTCTCTCTCTTGTTGATTGCTATAGCACAATGGTGATTCAACCTCTATCCGGTTCATGAAAGGTTGTCGCCATGGCTTAACAGACTAAGAACGAGAATGGCTATTTCCTCTGGTTCTCATTTATTCGAAATATAAAATGTCTATTTTCCCAGGTCTGTCTATATCCTATGCTAAGCCAGCCAGACGTGTCTACGATGGCGCTGTTGCCTTCAGTTGCCAGTATGACAGATTCTAAGCGACTGTGATCAGTCCTCACACAGAATAACCTCTGTTCTTCTCACCACATCAGCTTCCCAAGCAAAGCCAACCGCAAGCTGCAGCCCTGAAGACATAAACAGCTTTACTTCCTTACCAGTCATCAAGCTGCAGCCCTGAAGACATAAACAGCTTCACTTCCTTACCAGTCATTCATTCTGAAACCTTCAATCAACCCTCATTGCAGTTTACTCTTTCCCTTCATGTGAAAATTGTCCTATAGTACCATAAATCCAGCAGCTTATCCACTGACAAAAAAAAAAAAAAAAAAATTTTTATTATTCCCAATCAAGTCCTTTATTCTATTAATCTTCTCACACACGCTTCCTGTTTCCTGTTTCCTGCCCTGAAAAGCAGCTATTCCTGGTAGACAGGAAGTGTTTAATAAGCACTTTAAATTAAAAAAAAATCCACGTTAAATTGTAATAAGTATGGGTTCAGGCACCGGTACCACTAGGGTGTTTTTTTTTAGCACTGCTATCGGAAAAATGCGAAACGATATCCGTCCCTATACTGGAAACGCAACTGAATTTCGTAAATGAAATGTGATGTGAAAGATTACCTCAAAGGAGTATGCCCTGCATCGTTATCAGCTTCATAGAGAATGAATGAATAGGGGGGAAATGCAGAGGTGAAAGTGCACCCGGGGGCAGACGGGGGGGCTGTTTTCTCATGGCATGGCATATATATTTTAATAATAAATTATGTATAACAATAATGTGGCACTTTATTACTCCCTGTAGGGACACTCTCTTTTCTCTTGTCCTCCACCGGAGGTCACAACAGCCCTATAGCTGGTAGGGGTTCAAAATCTGTGGCATTTTCATATAAATGAATTCCATCAATTTTGATACACTCTCTCTCTTGTTGATTGCTATAGCACAATGGTGATTCAACCTCTATCCGGTTCATGAAAGGTTGTCGCCATGGCTTAACAGACTAAGAACGAGAATGGCTATTTCCTCTGGTTCTCATTTATTCGAAATATAAAATGTCTATTTTCCCAGGTCTGTCTATATCCTATGCTAAGCCAGCCAGACGTGTCTACGATGGCGCTGTTGCCTTCAGTTGCCAGTATGACAGATTCTAAGCGACTGTGATCAGTCCTCACACAGAATAACCTCTGTTCTTCTCACCACATCAGCTTCCCAAGCAAAGCCAACCGCAAGCTGCAGCCCTGAAGACATAAACAGCTTTACTTCCTTACCAGTCATCAAGCTGCAGCCCTGAAGACATAAACAGCTTCACTTCCTTACCAGTCATTCATTCTGAAACCTTCAATCAACCCTCATTGCAGTTTACTCTTTCCCTTCATGTGAAAATTGTCCTATAGTACCATAAATCCAGCA
Source organism: Poromitra crassiceps (assembly GCF_964638095.1). Classification (NCBI taxonomy): domain Eukaryota; kingdom Metazoa; phylum Chordata; class Actinopteri; order Beryciformes; family Melamphaidae; genus Poromitra; species Poromitra crassiceps. The sequence goes on from NC_139632.1 coordinate 39,281,829, forward strand.
GCTTATCCACTGACAAAAAAAAAAAAAAAAAATTTTTTATTATTCCCAATCAAGTCCTTTATTCTATTAATCTTCTCACACACGCTTCCTGTTTCCTGTTTCCTGCCCTGAAAAGCAGCTATTCCTGGTAGACAGGAAGTGTTTAATAAGCACTTTAAATTAAAAAAAAATCCACGTTAAATTGTAATAAGTATGGGTTCAGGCACCGGTACCACTAGGGTGTTTTTTTTTAGCACTGCTATCGGAAAAATGCGAAACGATATCCGTCCCTATACTGGAAACGCAACTGAATTTCGTAAATGAAATGTGATGTGAAAGATTACCTCAAAGGAGTATGCCCTGCATCGTTATCAGCTTCATAGAGAATGAATGAATAGGGGGGAAATGCAGAGGTGAAAGTGCACCCGGGGGCAGACGGGGGGGCTGTTTTCTCATGGCATGGCATATATATTTTAATAATAAATTATGTATAACAATAATGTGGCACTTTATTACTCCCTGTAGGGACACTCTCTTTTCTCTTGTCCTCCACCGGAGGTCACAACAGCCCTATAGCTGGTAGGGGTTCAAAATCTGTGGCATTTTCATATAAATGAATTCCATCAATTTTGATACACTCTCTCTCTTGTTGATTGCTATAGCACAATGGTGATTCAACCTCTATCCGGTTCATGAAAGGTTGTCGCCATGGCTTAACAGACTAAGAACGAGAATGGCTATTTCCTCTGGTTCTCATTTATTCGAAATATAAAATGTCTATTTTCCCAGGTCTGTCTATATCCTATGCTAAGCCAGCCAGACGTGTCTACGATGGCGCTGTTGCCTTCAGTTGCCAGTATGACAGATTCTAAGCGACTGTGATCAGTCCTCACACAGAATAACCTCTGTTCTTCTCACCACATCAGCTTCCCAAGCAAAGCCAACCGCAAGCTGCAGCCCTGAAGACATTAACAGCTTTACTTCCTTACCAGTCATTCTGAAACCTTCAATGTGAAAATTGTCCTATAGTACCATGAATCCAGCAGCTTATCCACTGACAAAAAATATATATATGTATATTTTTTATATATTTTTTTTTATATATTTTTTTATTCCCAATCGAGTCCTTAGTTCTATTAATCTTCTCACACACACTTCCTGTTTCCTGCCCTGAAAAGCAGCTATTCCTGGTAGGCAGGATAAGCATTAAAGAGGCATCAAGGGGCATTATGAGTGAATGATCACCATTATCATCAAAAGATGAACGATGAGCTATGCTATGATGTGTGCCATGTGCTAAATGAGATGTATAGAGACAACGTCATTTCATGCTTATTCAAAATTCATAATTTAATACAGTGCGTGTTGTAATTGAACAATGCATGGTCCATGCTTGGCCCGGGTAAATACCGGTTGTAAAGGTGCCGGTACCATTAGTGGTACCGGGTTTCGGTATCCAACCCTATTTAGAACGCCCCACAGAGTTGCGATGCTATATCGGGACAGGTCTCAAGCTGTAGCTATCGCTAACCAACTTTAGCCAATAGCCTTTCATCGCTAACTAGCAACAGGTTGTTTGTGAGCATAATTGCTTGACAGATATAAGTCAAGTTAAGTTAAGTTATCCTTTATTTATCCCCATGGGAAATTCATCCTCTGCATTTGACCCATCGTCTACTAGGAACCTTTCTAGAACTTGGAGCAGTGGGCAGCCGCAGTGGGCAGCCGCAGTGGGCAGCCGCAGTGCAGCGCGGGAGGAAACCGGAGCACCCAGAGAAAACCCACACGAAATATGTATTTATGCGTATATAGCGAAGCTGCAGCGAGCTAACCAGTGCTGACTTAATTTGAGTAAACTCATCAGCCCATGCTAAAAAATAAAATCCTGTATTTTGTTTCATGTTTTTGTAGTCATTCAGTTGGACCGCTGCAACTGAAAATGCCCACCTTCATGATCTACTACAGTAAGTGGGCAGGCAGTGAGGTGGAGTGACTGGGGTGATCAACAGCACGCTGATATATTATTTCCATTTTGTGTAACGTTGCCTCTGAGAAAAGCAGCAGTAACGGACCATCAATTCAATCAAAGTGAAATATACGTCGTCTGCGACAACAACACTTGAATAGTGCAGCACTATAGAGCTCATCCTGTACGATGTATTTACGATGCCTGGTGATGTACATTTGAAACAAGTTTCACATTCGAATATTAAAAATAGCAGCGAGGCGATCATGCGTGGTGGAAATCAGGCTACTTCATCTGCAGGGGCCAGACTCAGCCGGCGGCTGTCTCAACGACCTGACCTGATTTCCTGACTAATGTGAACGTGTTTAAGGCAAGGGCAGGCCAAATCAAACACATTCAACAACACTCATGACTAATGTGAACGTGTTTAAGGCAAGGGCAGGCCAAATCAAACACATTCAACAACATGAATTTATCCCGCGTGGCGCTAAAACAAGCTCAGGTTGTAACACATAAGACTCTGCACTCCATGCTCCCCGCTCGCTTTTTCAAACGGTTTTTGCCTTTAACTGATAGGACGGTGGGCACACAGGAAACGTGGGCATAGAGAGGGGGGATGACTGACATGCTGCAAAGGACCACGGGTCAGATTCGAACCCGGGTACATGTGTGTTTGTGAAGGCCAACATACTGCATAATCAATATGTTAAAATGGAAATTTGATCATTTGCAATGTAGACCATTTTTTGTTAGGCTACTCCTTATTCTTTAATTTCCCCCGAATTTGCCAGAATTTACTCCTGACGCGGTGGAATAGTCTCTAAAATGCCCCCCCCCCCCCCCCCCCATAGACAGTGTTGTGGAAGTTACTTTCAAAATGTAATATACTACATATTTCTAGTTACTTTCATTTGAAAGTACCGTAATAAGTTACTTTACAAAATGACTGTCTGTGTAGAGTAACTCGTTACTTATTACACTACTTTTGCATGACTTTCACCAAAATAACAGCAGTAGCAGAATGACATCACCGTCCCGGAACCATCCAAAAAATAATTCCAACCGTCTTGAAGTCAGTGTAAACCGTCCAAAATTCTAATTGTTATCCTTCTCCTTTGTTATTGTCATCTATAGTGGCTATTTGCATAAAAACACAATTTGATTAGGAAATAATTGTATCTTTACATCTGTATCTTTAAATGTGTGCTTTGGGGGGGAAAAGTAACTCAATTTGTAACTTGTGTTACTTAAGTAACTGGTAATGATATTACTGAAATCCTTTGGCAATACATTTTATTACCGAGTTACTGCTAAAAGTAATATATTACCTGTAATATGTTACTTTTGTAATGCGTTACCCCAAACACTGCCCATAGACAATAAGTGTATAGCACTGATCAATTCAACAATCGATTTTTAATCAAAGTCCAATATTGGTCCAAACATACAGTAGAAGGAGATTATCGTTACACTCCACTTTCTCTTAAATATGGTTGTGTGTTGTTGCACAGCCACACACTCCATCTCGTATACACATCACACACACTTCCTCTGACAGCTAGCCTACAAGCTAGCACGTTAGAGGGTGAATACATCAACGCTAATGTAACTGTTGCATTAATGTTGCCTCCCGAGATGGTACACTACGTGCTGAATAAATCTCTTTGATGGTGCGTCATCATGTTCTATAGTGTGCTGTATGTGATGCTGTGTGAGACTGCCGGCAGCAGCTGTGTTGTACGGGACGCCCTATCTTCTGTTTAGAGGAGGCAGGGAGGCTTCATGTATTTCCAGCTATGTCCCGTGTGACAGAGCCATGTGACAGCAAGCCAGGCCATGCAGACAGATCATCTCCCTCACATGTCTCTGTGTCGCTGTCTGCTCTCTTTCTCCACTGTTCTTCCCTCTTTCTCCATCCCATTTCCCCTCCAACTTACCTACCACCTGTCTGCATCATAGGCATCAGAAGCGGGCTTTATTCATATTGTTTTCATCCTTTACTTGAGATTTGTCTTTACCAGAGTCAGAGAAAGGACGCTATCGCCGGTCAGTTAGCGTGGCGCTAGGCTGTGTCACGTTTCACCCGCTGACGAGTTAGCTCGCTGACGAAGCCCAAAAGCTACGTTTAGCCTACATGTTTGTCAGGTTCAGGTTAACTTGAGCTGCCTCTTCTCACGCCTATAGTTGTTTGGAGTAGAGACCAGGGGCCGGTTGCACCAACTGGTCTTACACTGGTCTTAAGCTAAGTTGGTCGTAACTTTACGACCTACAGCTACGCCGGTTGCACCAAGACGACTTAAGCCTTATTTTCACTAAGACCAGGCGTAACTCCTACGCCTCGTCAGGAGGAGGCGTAGAGCCTGCCTGTAACAGAGATCTCCGCGGAGACCTTTTTGACCGCCATCGTCGTAACATCGCCAGTTCGCCGTCTTTGAAAGCACGACGTTAGATTATAACTAACTACTTGTGTGGCTTAGCCTTCCCAAATGTTGGCGTTAATTCTTTTAGAATTTAATACATAGAATTGGGAACGTTACATTCAATTTCATTCAGACTCCCTGACACTAATGGGCGCCGCCATTTTCCCCCGGGGCTTCCACAGGAGGAGGGGGGTGGGAGGAGGGAGGGTGTAGTGACGCACATACAGTAGTGGGTGACGGCGCGAGGCACATGTGGGCCAATCAGAGGGCATTCCCCGACAATTCACATGAACGCGCATTGCTATGACCAGCGTAGTTAAGACCAGAGTAAGCCGTGTTGGTGCAACAGGCGTAAGTCCATGGTCTTAACTAAGACCGACGTAGGAGTTACGACCAGGCATAGTTAAGACCAGTTGGTGCAACCGGCCCCAGGGCTATAAAGACAAAACCGTTTACTGTGTCACAGTAACCTACATTTGGACAAGAACATTTAGGCCTACTTATAACATTATTAAATTGACCTAGCCTACATCCACACAACAATCTTTTTTTTTCTTTTTTCAGCCTAGTTTAGACATTTAGACATTTTTTACCATTATAACAACGGACAAACATCGCATGAAAAACACCAGGATGTTCCCTCTCTAAACTGATAGTTTGGTGACCTACAACGACCTAACTTCTTGTCAGTCTTGGCTCTAGTTCGTCCCCAGGATTCTAGACTGTTATATAAGCGGGCTCGGTCGCTCTTTGACGATAAATGATTTATCAGGTGCATTGACTTTGCCATATAGCTTGATGTTGAATGAATTGACATCCCTGGTCTTCTTACAGCCTACCTCTCTCTACCTATTCTTTCTCTCTCTCTCTCTCTCTCTCTCTCTCTCTCTCTCTCTCTCTCTCTCTCTCTCTCTCTCTCTCTCTCTCTCTCTCTCTCTCTCTCTCTCTCTCTCTCTCTCTCTCTCTCTCTCTCTCTCTCTCTCTCTCTCTCTCTCTCTCTCTGACCTCTGACCTCTCTCACCCTGCTCCCTCTCCTTCACCCTCTCCTCCTCCCTCTGGTCCCCGCCTGCCTTCCAACTTCTCCCATATAGAATTATTGATGCAGGGCATTACCCAGTGGAGGCGTCTAATCTGCGAGGCCACTGGGGAGAAAGACGAGGGAGTGAGGCAGCACATGGGCGA
>NC_139632.1:39292375-39304875 GCF_964638095.1 Poromitra crassiceps
AAATCACAATACAATATGGATATAAATTTGATATATTGCCCACCCCTAATATTGAGTGCCAGAATCTACCTCCCAATGATGCTATTTGCAGAAAAACATTAGATTTAATTGATTATAATCACTGCTTTCAACTTCTTTCGTTCTTCTAACGTTTCAATAAATCAACAATGAAACACCGCTGCCACTTCACACGGTTACTTCACACACTTGGTCTGACCCCCCTCCAGAAACTACCAAGTGGTACGCTCCGCATTTGGGGAGTTCCGGTTTTTGAGCGCACGCAGGGCAGTACAGAGACGAGGATTCACATGCAGCCGACCGGTGACAAACAATCCATTCGTGAAAAGTAATAAATATACATTTAATTGCCCAGCTATGTCTATTGTCTTTTTATTTTCACCGACATGTTTTGTGTAAATGAGTCGCTATGTATGATTACCTCTACCGTAACGTTACTGCTATCATCTGATGCATCATCAGACTGAGGGGGAGAGAGAGCTGCGGTGATACACGGACAACTTCTCAGTAATCACTTTAGCCTTCGTGTCATAAGTTGCGGTCTTGCTTTTTGGTGTTTCAAGAGTAAATATCTCCACTCCACGGACATGTTGAGTTACAGCAGCCAGCCTGCTGTATGCGAGTGCGCTGCAAGCTGTGGACAAGTCCGCCTCCGCAACCACATCGTTTACAGACAGGCTACTGTCAGCAACGCAACATAAGCAAAAACAATTCAATTTTGCTCTCTGTGCATGTTTGTTGTGTTGAAGCTAAGCATTAAATGAGTGAGTACAGTAGCGGGGCGTCTCTCTCCTTTGAGAGAGCCTGCATTTCACTCAGTAGGCTACCCCTAAAGTGAGAGTTTATCAAGCAACATGACGAGTTAATTTGCTTTTGACATCGCACGTCCTGCGATGTGACTATCGCGCATGCGCACATCGCAATGTCGATGTGTAAACGATATATCGTGCAGCCCTAACACACACACACACACACACACGAGGAGGGCAACATCTTTTAAATCTCAACTTTGACAGACAACTGAGAGCTTCTATCAGATGGATTAAGATGAATTATGTGATCAATTCTGAAAATAATTCCAACCTCAACCCCAGAAAAAAGTCAAGACAGCAAAATGGCAAAAATATTTAGGATTTGGATTCAAACTAATGTGTACAACTTTTAGATCCTTACAATTATGCACAGAAGACCCTAAATTACATCGTTAGAAGGGTTTTGTGGATTTTGGTCGCCAGGGTCTTTAATGGCGGCAGCACCTTCAGCGTGAATATGACTGCGGGGTTGCAAGTGATTTATGTAGGAGTGCAACACCAAATTACATCTCATTACTTCTCAGCGTGGCAATAAGCCGCTCTGTCATTCTCACGTATTGTTAGTGCACATAGCCATAAATATTACAGATACACTACGTAGCAGGCGGGGACCGAGCTAACGACCTTTTCTCTTATTCATGTGTGACTAAACAGCAAGCAGAGGCTGGAGGAGGAGAGGAGAGGAGAGAGGAGGAGAGGAGAGGAGGGGAGGGGAGGGGAGGGGAGAGGAGAGGAGAGAGGAGGAGAGGAGGGGAGGGGAGAGAGGAGAGGAGGAGAGGAGAGGAGAGGAGAGGAGAGGAGGGGAGAGAGGAGAGGAGGAGAGGAGAGGAGATGAGAGGAGAGGAGGGGAGGGGAGGGGAGAGAGGAGAGGAGGAGAGGAGAGGAGAGGAGAGGAGAGGAGGGGAGGGGAGGGGAGGGGAGGGGAGAGGAGAGGAGAGGAGGGGAGGGGAGAGAGGAGGGGAGAGGAGGATAGGAGGGGAGGGGAGAGGAGAGGAGAGGAGAGGAGAGGAGAGGAGGGGAGGGGAGGGGAGGAGAGGAGAGAGGAGGAGAGGAGAGGAGGGGAGGGGGAGAGGAGAGGAGAGAGGAGGGGAGAGGAGAGGGGAGATGAGGGGAGGGGAGAGGAGAGGAGGAGAGGAGAGAGGAGAGGAGAAGAGGAGAGAGGAGAGGGGAGGGGAGAGGAGAGAGAGGAGAGGAGAGGAGGAGAGGATAGAGGAGGAGAGGAGAGAGGAGGAGAGGAGAGGGGAGGGGAGAGAGGAGAAGAGAGAGGAGGAGAGGAGAGAGAGAGGAGAGAGAGGAGAGGAGATGAGAGGAGGGGAGAGAGGAGGAGAGGAGAGGAGAGGAGGGGAGAGAGGAGGAGAGGAGAGGAGAGGAGAGGAGAGGAGAGGAGAGGAGAGGAGAGGAGAGGAGAGGAGAGGAGAGGAGAGGAGAGGAGAGGAGAGGAGAGGAGTCTTGTGTTTTTCTGTGTTGGCTGGAGGTAAAAGTTCAAAGACACATGCAGAAAAGTACCACATGAAAGTTTTGAACGGAATAGATTTGTGTGCAGAGCTGCCGATTCCACGAGAGCCTGGATGGGATGTTGTTGAACCTCCTCCCAGTCAATCTAATCCAGTTTGAAAAGGGTTTATTTATATGGCAATGACACTAAAGAGGACGCAGTGATGCCATTAACGCTCATTCATGTGCAGTCAAAGTTAAGTTTTGAGACGTGACAGCTTTAACAGGCGCATAGAGACCAGCTCATTCATGCTTGAGCGTATTTTCAGAAATGGATTTAACACGGCGTCCAAGTGCTTTTGTTGACATATCAGACCAATGGCATATTGAATTTTAATATATCGTCCACTCGCCCCATCCACTAGAGGAGAACTGGGCTAAATGTAGAGAATGTACATGTATATATCCTGCTGTGAAAGTTATCATTTAGCTTGAGGAAAATATTTCAGTTGGATTAGAGAGATGCAGTGTTGTTGAGGAGAATCAGCTCGTTACATTTCGTTTTTCAGAAGGAGATTTACAGTCAGGTGAGATCCATGATCTATGTCATGAGGTGGTCAGGGACAGAGCTCCAGTGTTGGGTGAGATAAGTTAAAGACGCCCTAAAGTAAAAAAAAAAAAACAGTTTTTTTTGTTCCTTCAGTTGAAAAAATAAGTTGGGAAAAACCATCAGACACAAATTGTGATTCAAAGTAAAGTATTTGATAGACATCTTGAAACATGACTTTAGGGGGTCTTTAAGGTTCAGTTATCCTTTATTGTCCCTGTGGGGGAAAATCATCATCTGCATTTGACCCATCCTCTACTCGGAACCTTCCTAGAACTAGGAGCACCTGGGGACCAACTCCAGTTCCATTGCCAGTGCCTTGCTCAGGGGCACTGGCAGGAGGATTAACCCCAACATACATGTCTTTGATGGTGGGAAGAACTGGAGCATCTGGGGTAAACCCACACAAACACGGGGGAGAACATGCAAACTCGGAAGAAAAGGGACCTGGGAGGGACCGGGGGGTTCGAACCCGGGGCCTTCTTGGTGTGAGGCAACAGTGCTACTCACTGAGCCACCGTGTTAGTTTATTTGGAATATTGGATATTTATGGCTCCCAGTAACACAGTGGTATTAGTGGACATTGAAATGGCTGCAAGAGAAGGATGAGGATGAGGATCACTAGAAAATAAATATTTCACAGCAGCACAATCATAATGTAAATATCCATAAGACTAAGGATGTTTCCGTGAGGTTCATTCAGCATGTTCCTGCATAACCATGTGAAGAACACAACCTTATTCCCAGATGAACAATCACCCATTTGCAAAATGACACACTGGACCATATCTTACGTCCAGTGTAGGGATGTAAATTTTCGGTTAATTTCACTTTCGATTAACCAACGCTAATAATCGATTAACCTATCGGTTAATTCATAATTTTTTAATATTAAAAATTTCCACATAGACTTCTTTTTGTCTATTTACTCAATGAGCTCATGCCCAAACAAGGCGTGTCTATTTAGATGCTGAAATGTTAATGCTTTTTGTGTTAGAATTTCTAACACAAAAAGCATTAACAAGCATTAACAAAAAGCATCAACATTTCAACACAAATTCTTTTTGTGTTAGAATTTCTAACACAAAAAGCATTAACATTTCAGCATCTAAATAGACACGCCTTGTTTGGGCATGAGCTCATTGAGTAAATAGAAAAAAGAAAAAAAAAAAGAAAAAAAAAATTAACTGATCGATTAACTTAGCGACGGTTAATCGATTAACGGTTAACCGTTGACATCCCTAGTCCAGTGCAAGTGCAAGTGCAAGTGCAAGTGCAAGGGCAAGCGTTATCTTTTACTCAAAATCTCCCTGTTTCTCTTTTAATTAGCACTGGGTCACTGAAACACATCCTCTGATGTACTGAGCCAGTGGTAATTAAAAGGAAAAAAGGGGGGGATTTTGAGTGGTAGAAACTAACAAATAAAAGGCTTGCTTGCCCTTGCACTTGCACTTGCTCTTGCCCTTGCACTTGCACTTGCACTGGGCGTAAGATATGGCTCACTATGTGTTGAGTGACTTCCACCTGGCCCACGGGGTTATTACGCTACTTGCTCTACCTCCACAACACCTTGCAGAACACGGGAAAAGCAATGAGACTGGAGCGTTGTGAGGTGCTGTTACTGTGATGCTGTTACTGCGATGCTGTTACTGTGATGCTGTTACTGTGATGCTGTTACTGCGATGCTGTTACTGCGATGCTGTTACTGTGATGCTGTTACTGCGATGCTGTTACTGCGATGCTGTTACGGTGATGCTGTTACTGTGATGCTGTTACTGTGATGCTGTTACTGCCATGCTGTTACTGCGATGCTGTTACTGCCATGCTGTTACTGCGATGCTGTTACTGTGATGCTGTTACTGTGATGCTGTTACTGTGATGCTGTTACTGTGATGCTGTTACTGCGATGCTGTTACTGCGATGCTGTTACTGCGATGCTGTTACTGCGATGCTGTTACTGCGATGCTGTTACTGTGATGCTGTTACTGTGATGCTGTTACTGCCATGCTGTTACTGTGATGCTGTTACTGTGATGCTGTTACTGCCATGCTGTTACTGTGATGCTGTTACTGCGATGCTGTTACTGCGATGGCTGTTACCGTGACACTGCGGCAGTGCACAGCGCCTGGAAGCAGGCATGCACAACTCATTAGGCCGCCTTTATGTTACTATAACTCATATTAAATTGGGCTTCAGCGCCGTCCTGCATGACAGAGGCTGGAAGGAGGACGAGGGACCAAATCATTTATCTCTCTCTCCGTCCCCCTGTCCTCTCCTTTCTCTAATAATTAACCAGAAAGACACAAGTTGTTACCTCCCTCGTACATCCCCTCCCCCACCCCACCCCCCCCACCCCCGCGTGCGTCTGTACTCATTAAGCTGATAGACACAGTTACCCCCCCCCCTCAAACACACCACACCCCCCATGTTGTTGCTGAGGCAAGGTGACACCTTGGTTTGTTCTGAGCACCCGTCATACACACCATCTGGCCCCAGCCTAGCCTTCCATTTACTTTTCCATGTACACGCGTATACACACACACACACACGCACACACACACACACACACACACACACGCACACATACACACGCACACACACACACACACACACACACACACACACGCACACACACGCACACATACGCACACACACACACACACACACACACACACACACACACACCTACAGTACATACACATGTGACCTTGGAATTAGAATGCTCTTTGTGTGTGTGTGTGTGTGTGTGTGTGTGTGTGTGTGTGTGTGTGTGTGTGTGTGTGCGTGCGTGTGTGTGTGTGTGTGTGTGTGTGTGTGTGTGTGTGTGTGTGTGTGTGCATGCGCGTGCGTGTGTTGCTATTTAGTGAGAATAATGATTTTTGAGTCTGTAATTTCTAAAACAGATGAAGCCATCTCCATTTAACTTAATGGGTGCTGAAAAATTGAGCCTCAATATCTCAGAACTACCCTGAAGGCAGCATCACCTTATGAAAACACACACACACACACACACACACACACACACACACACACACACACACACACACACACACACACACACACACACACACACACACACACACACACACACACACACACACACACACACACACACACACACACACACACACACACCTGTCAGTCAGTACTGTCAGTGTTGAAGCTGCAGCTCTAAGCAAAATCCAGTGGGGGAAAAACAGAGCTAAGAAGCAGGAAAATGCTTATAGCATAACTAGAGTATAACTGAATATTATCCACCAAACTACACACGTTTCATCCTAACAGATTGGTTGAAGCGCATCTACACACAGCTGTATGTCAACTAGAAGGTTTCGCTGTCAGCCGACTGAGTGTAAAACGGTCAGATTTGCAGATGCTATATAAGGCCTAAAGAGAGAAGCAGGGGAGCGGCTCTAGGTGGTGCAGATCTATGGCTGCGTTGGGCCGGGGGCCAACATTACAGCATGCAGTCTGCTCTATTCCTCCATACCCAATTTAACATCACAGCATAATTAAAGAGTCTTGGCAGCCCGCTCACAGCGGATTACATACTGCCTGCTCTGTGGGGGGGTGCATGTAAAGGAAGACCTTATGGCGTGTGTGTGTGTGTGTGTGTGTCTCTCTCTCTCTCTCTCTCTCCCTCTCTCTCCCCCTCTCTCTCTCTGTGTCCCCTTCTCACTGGCTACATTTACACGTCTTATTCGGGTTAAGCTGTTTACATAACAGCTGCTCTCCTGCCGTGGAGCCTCCCTGTTTGCCGTGAATAAAGCAGTAAACAGAATATCCCTGCTTTGTCTTAAGCCCTTTTCCCACATGCGCTTTGTACCGCAAAATGACCGGAACGTGGTCAAATGGCTGCATGTGGGAAAAGCGCCATGCCGGAATAAGCGCGACCCCGTCGTTGCGGCCATTTCACCAGTTTTGAGCAAGTCAGAAGAGCGGTATGCCGCGATAGACAGACAGGTGAGAAAGGGGTCCAGTCATTTTCCGCTATCAGTGCACACAGTAGACAGTCCAACACGAAATACACAGCTGATTGTTCGATATTCCCCTGGTGTTGCGTACCACCAAAGGACTATTGCCAGTCGCAAACGCGCTTCCAGTGGTTTTCGCCACCGGGTGATCTTGCGTGCGGGTCGGACCAGACTCAGCACGTAGTCGAAAGTACACCAGGACATGCGAAAATGACGCTTCCATTCCACGTCGTCAAAATTGTTCAGAGCATCTTCCCAAAATAAATTCCCTCCTGGTCTCTCTCGCTTCCAGACGGCTCTAGTCTCACGCAGCAGCGCAGAGGTACATAACACTGTCATGATCTGTCCCCGGTTTAGTCTATCTTCATATTCTGTTTCTGTTCGCACGTATATCCCTTTCCATTTTCGCCTTAATTTGTCTGCGTCGCTGTCTACGTTTGAGGAAAAAGCGCGTCAGCAATATTATCAAAAGAGTGGACGCCGGCTACATGTTTGTTTGTTGTTTTTTTCTGACTGGCCTCAGTGGCCTGCAGCACAGACCCCAGGCCACTCTCCTCCGCCCCCCGCCCCCCGCCCGCTCCGCCGCACCCCACCCCACCCCCCAACATACCGGCAGAGACAGAGATTCTCACATGCGAACGCTGAGGTGTGAAGGGAAATTCAGGGAAATGTCCGATATTGACTTACAGGTAATTTTCCGGTACGCATGTGGGAAAAGGGCTTTAGTGTGTCGAGCAACACAGTTACCTGCAGGAATGAGTCCGGACGACCTCCGACACGTCCACGCTCTTACGTGTAGAAGTCAATGGGAGATTTCTGTATGGGGGGATGATCAAATGCTATGATTTTTTTAAGCGTAAATGCGCGATTTTCAGAAAACGCTTCAAAAGTCATGGTCCATGATCCAGACAGGTTTGATGGACTGTAGGTTATATAGGTTATTGATGTGCAAATTAGCTGATGTAATCTGGTGACTTCTAGCGACTTTTTGAGCTTTGACTTTTCTTGGAAACAACATGGCAACGCTGGCAGTTAGCGAGGGCCAATAATAGATTGGACCGTTTCTGCTGTGCAGCTTATAGAAAACTTGGGGGAAACTTTGCATGTATTTTACTCTGTACTCTGACACGATTTAAAATCTAACTAAGCACATTACTTCAAACAAATGTACAAAAGTAAAAGTGAAATTACTTATGGTATTTTAAAAATTACAAAAAGAAGTACAAGTACACAAAAAAGCTACTCAATTACAGTATTTTGAGTACTTCCACCTCTGCATCACGGTGGCTACGTCCATTATTTATATACGATCTATGGTTTCTCCTACTCAGACTGATGCTAACCCAGTGAAGTTAAGCCAGTGGATCTCTTTCGCTTCTCCTCTTTATCCTCACACTTTCCTTGACTGCACCGCTGCTGCACATCCACATCTCAGACCTTCACAGACCAGAGCTAATCTGGATGAAATGCACAGACCTTCTGCCCAATTAGCTGTGGGCTCATCTTAAGACACATCAGGAGGCCTTTCAGCTCTGTCTGTGTCTGTGTGCTCAGCACATTTAGTCAACTTCAGCCATTCTGAGATGATGTGAAGCTTGTTTGTACTGTCTGCTAAACAAAGCGGCCAGACACGGAGTGTTCAGAACAGCCAATGTCAAAGTGTTCAGAACTTGATTATGCACAACGGTGGAACGAGCTGCCCCCTGCTGTCAGAACGGCCCGAATCACTGCCCATCTTCCAGCGGAGGCTAAAAACACACCTCTTTAGGCTGGACCCTATATAAAAACTAATCTTCACTATTAACACATTTTAAAGGTCTTAACAAAGACTGTGATGCACAGTTAATTGCCCTATCGGTGACAAAATGTACTATTGCAAGTCACTTTGGATAAAAGTGTCTGCTCAATGATGTCATGTACTGTAATGGAATGATAGCTGAATCATTGTTAGCAGTCGAAGATAGATAGTTGATTTATTTATTTGAAAATATTCACTCCGGCAGTATATATACTACCAGTGGTTCTCAAACTGTTTCACTGCACGGACCCTAAACTGACACAAATGAGAACACAGACCCCCATTTGATCAGATTTTGTCCCCGGGTCCCCGTCTGATAAGATTGTTGCTTCTATTTTGATTTGATTTATTTATTTAGACGGGACAATGCAAAATTGATGAACACAATAACCATGGAACAGATAAAAACATCTGGAACATAATAAAAGTCTAAAAATCGCCGGATTTAGCGCGAGGCTAGTTTCCATCCGTTGTCCCCGAAACATAAGACACAAAAACATAAAAACAGAATATATTATATTATATTTTATTTTATTATATTATATTTATTATATATTTATTACAGACAGTGTATGAAACCCATGACCAAAATAGTCCTACATTTGGTCAGGTCCCCAGACCCCACTTTGAGAACCACTGCTGTACTACAGTACACTTTAATGTGCATTTTAAAATGTCAGCAATTGCCTATTTCTAATAATTCTACAGGTATGTATAATAATTCCGTCAAAACTCCCCAGCTATCTTTCCTTTTATTATTTATTTATTTATATTTATATATTTATTTATTATCCTTTTATTTTCCTCTTGTCTCTCACTCCACTTTTTCTACCTCTTTCTCCATTCATTTTATGGTATTTTTTATCCAACTAGGCATCTCACGCGCTACACGCGCTCAATTACTAGGCTCGCCCACCCTGCAGCTCGCCAAGCTGGCCCTGCAGCTTGAATACAAGCTGTGACATCACTGATGACATCATCACTGATGACCTCACTGATGACGTCATCACTGATGACATCATTGATGATCACTGAACTATAGCCTCAGCCTCAGGGCAATCAGCCTTAGGGCAATTAGGGCAATTAAACTGTCGAATTAAAAAATCTGGCTCTGTCAGTTCACTGGCATAGCTGTGGCCCGCCAAATTTCTTGAAACAAACAGAGATTGCCCACATTGCCAAATGCGTACATTGCCAAAGCAGAAACAACAAGCACCATTTAGCATAGAACAATCACAATGATGAAAACAGCAGCATGTTACTGTATGCACAGTATGCACATTGTAATTCCTTCCGTGACGCTGCCCCCCCGCTGGGTGTGCCTACAGTTAGTTTACAGTCGTGTCTCCATCACCGTGGAGGCACATGGCTTCATGCATTACATGGTTGTACGGCCGTGTTGGAAAGGCTCCCCCATAAATAACGACTGCGGGGGAAATGGAAACTATGGGCAAATCTGTGACTTTTTCTCCGCTGCGTGTCTCTCTGTGTCGCTCTGAAATATGCATGAGGTGAAAATGCCCCCGCCGCGGCTGCTGCTGCTGCAGCGGAATGAAAGGGAGAAGTAAAAAATAATAATAATAATAAATGAATCAATAAAAGATTGATTCGTGCGAGATGAATCTTAGAAATGGGATAACAACATTATGACGCTCATACCCCTGCTTCTTTATGCCTTCGCCGACGCCGTAATTTGTGGAACGACAATGCGCGCGGCATTGGCGGTGTGCCAGCAGTTCAGATGTCCTTCATTTAATATTCATTTAATATTCACCAAAAGAAAAAAAAAAATAAGCTGCTTACTTATTTATTGTAATGCAAGTGCCATGAATATGTAAGAGGCGCTATCAATGCTGTCACCTTGAGCGGAGTTGGATGTGCGCGTGCGCGTGCGTGTGTGTGTCTGTGTGTGCGTGTGTGTGTGTGTGTGCGTGTGTGCGTGTGTGTGTGTGTGTGTGTGTGTGTGTTTTAGGTGGGTGGATCTGCACAGCACACCAAGGTCACCCTGTTCTTGTTTTTCCTCAGGAAACGTGCTTGAATAGGCAACAAACAGCCAATTAATTTGACAGGCCCATTGCAAGTAGCATCTGAAGCGTTTGTCTCAGGCTGCTATCTGGAGTGTCGTGACTCCAGAGAAACATTCAAACAGGATACCTCAGATCACTGCTGCTTCAAACTAAACTGCTGTGAGCACATGACCTCCTGCCCAAAAACGGCATTTTCTTGGGATCTTTCTGCGTTCCATAATAATAGACACTATTCATTTCTACCGAAATGACAAAAAGTGCAGATGTTACTGGTAATAATTAGAATTAAGCATCTCCTCTAGCAAAACGAATGATGTATATGTATATAAATTCATATACTGTATCACCCACATTATGGCTACAGTCGGTGCTTCCAGCCAGCTGCCATACCAAAGAAGTGAACTTTGTTACATCATAAGGGACATTGCTTTGGAGAAACAGTATATTGTGCATATTATACAGTATCGTTTATTAAGACGTTGAATGGGTTTAAGTTGTGAGAAGTTAAAGGAGAACTTCACCGAAAAACAATGCAGAATTCGTTTGCAGATGATCTCACACAAATCTGAAAACAGTTTTGCAGAAATTGTTTGACATTGATTGCAGGTTTGACAGTCATTGACAGTTGATTTGAGTTCAATAAGCGGACCAGTGATGTCATCCATGCACAAATGACATCACTGAACATAACTTACATCAAACTAATTGAATGCCTGCAAAACAGTTTACAGTTTTGGGATATGTGTGAGATCATCTGCAAAATAAATCAGCATTGTTTTTCGGCCAAGTTCTCCTTTAAGTTAAAGCGGCTACAGGCGACTTTCATTTTGTGTTGATTGTTGTGGCACCTGTGGACAAAAGCGGTACTGTTCACCCAGAACGAAAACTGCATTTCCTGAACCCCCGAGGTTCCTCCCACTATTACTCCCACTCTGACAAAATCAATGATCAAAAATCAATTGTGAACGGAGGCCAGGCTCTTTCTCGCCGAGAAGAGCCTGGTGACGCGAGGTTACACGCCTGCCTGCCTGCCTGTCTGTCTGTCTGTCTGTCTGTCTGTCTGTCTGTCTGCCTGCCTGCCTGTCTGTCTGTCTGTCTGTCTGTCTGTCTGTCTGTCTGTCTGCCTGCCTGCCTGCCTGCCTGCCTGCCTGCCTGCCTGCACTTTCTAGTCTACTGCCCACTCAAAGCACCGCCCACTCAAAGCACTTTACAACATGTCTACTGTAGTGTCCTCTAGAGAGAGAGTGGCGTCAGCGGAGGACCAAAGTGCAAGACTCATTAGCCAATGAACAGCCAGGAATGGGTCTCGCGCTACTTTTGCATGCTAAAATAAAGCTGATAATGTACAATTTGATTCAAGGGGGGGGGGAAACCCTTTCAGAGTACAACACAAACTGTCTATTTTGCTGCAACTCCACAGTGCTGCTTAATCCAGGACCTTACTTCCTGGAACTCTTGAGAGTAAAAAAACTGGCCCATTGGAGTGAATGGAGATGTCGGGACTCTTCTATCTACACGGCTCTGGTCTACTGTATTCACCCAATCACAATTTGGGGTTCAATATCTTGCCCAAAGACACTATGCGGACTGGAGGAGCCGAGGATCGAACCACCGACCTTCCGATTAGTGGATGACCCGCTCTACCTGCTGAGCCACCGCCGCCCAGAGTATGAGTAAGAAAACGGTCCCTTTAAATACATCTTTAAGTTCTTCCTTTGACATTATAGATATTGCCATGAAATCAAATATTAGTGATGTGTTCACGTAATAAATATGCATATAGAAAAGTAATACCGTGTACGAGCATTAGAATGATGCATGTGCAGTACT
>NC_139632.1:39309875-39312375 GCF_964638095.1 Poromitra crassiceps
TGGGATTTAAATGGTTAATCAAACAGACAGTAATCTACCCTTCTGTCTCGCGTGTCAGAGCAGGGCGTACTCTGTCTCATGCCTTCTGGTTCTGCCCTTCACTGACAGGATTCTGGGCAAGAATATTTGACTGGTACTCTAAGTCTAAGGCCTACAAGATAACCCTTCAGCCGGAGGCAGTGATCAACAAGGCATTTCATTTTATTTTTCCACAACAGCAGAACTCGCCATCTTCAGCTCCTCCGAATCCTCTCTGAACTTCCCTACAGCTGTGCAACAGTCTCTGACACATGACCTCTGTTATACAGATGGAGAGACTCAGGTTCCTGAGAACCAACTGACTTAGGAGGTTTCTAACGATCTGGGACCCGTTTCTAGCCTACCTCGATGAGGTTAGAGGTGATGTTTCTAGCCTACCTCGATGAGGTTAGAGGTGATGTTTCTAGCCTACCTCGATGAGGTTAGAGGTGATGTTTCTAGCCTACCTCGATGAGGTTAGAGGTGATGTTTCTAGCCTACCTCGATGAGGTTAGAGGTGATGTTTCTAGCCTACCTCGATGAGGTTAGAGGTGATGTTTCTAGCCTACCTCGATGAGGTTAGAGGTGATGTTTCTAGCCTACCTCGATGAGGTTAGAGGTGATGTTTCTAGCCTACCTCAATGAGGTTAGAGGTGATGTTTCTAGCCTACCTCGATGAGGTTAGAGGTGATGTTTCTGGCCTACCTCGATGAGGTTAGAGGTGATGTTTCTAGCCTACCTCGATGAGGTTAGAGGTGATGTTTCTAGCCTACCTCGATGAGGTTAGAGGTGATGTTTCTAGCCTACCTCGATGAGGTTAGAGGTGATGTTTCTAGCCTACCTCAATGAGGTTAGAGGTGATGTTTCTAGCCTACCTCGATGAGGTTAGAGGTGATGTTTCTGGCCTACCTCGATGAGGTTAGAGGTGATGTTTCTAGCCTACCTCGATGAGGTTGGGGGCGACGGGTGACTCGCCTGGGCTGGTTTCTCATGGACCCCTTGTGCATTCTCAGATGATGTATTTCTTCTGTCCTTTTCTCTTTGAACTGTATCTCGCATGTAGTTTGAGCCTTTGATGCCTGTTTCGCTCTAAATTCTTAATTGTTTTTTTTTTGTCGGTTTATTCTTCCTGATCTTTTTCTTTTTGTAATGCGTTGCTGATATTTTCCACTTGGTTTTGCATGTACCTTTCTTACAAGCACCTTATGTGGCTGGTAGCACCATGCTGTAATATTGAATATTGATGATGTTTGTATGTTTGTTTGTTTTCATGTATCTGAGCCTGTTTGTTTTGTCTTGTTTGTGTACTGTTCTATAAAAAAATGAAAATAAAATATTGGTGGGGGGCGGGGGGATCTAACGGACAGTAAACATAAAGAAAGCCCAAAGCCCACCACAGACCAGCAGGGGGGCTTTATTCCCCACTCTTAAAAGGAATGACGTGTTGAGTGCGAACAGTAAATTCCATAAAGTACCACCACCCGGAATGTGAGCTATGTACAGATGGGAATAGATGGGTCGGAGCAGTAAAGACCCGCTCCTCACGGTTCTTCATACTGTAGATCCATATGTGTGCGATCTGTCTTCATCAAGGCAGGAAACCTCTTAACAAGGCAACGACGGCTTCCTTTTTACTGTTAGCTGTCATCTCCGAGAAGCCCGGTTCTACTGCACATTCTTCATCATTTACAGTCTGAATTGTAAATTCATTCATGCCACAGCGAGAGAGAGCACCCCACCACCGCAGTGCCGCTACCGCTATCTCATTAGAGAGACCAGAGCACTGTCCCAGCATGTGATCGCTTAATGACCACTCTCCATCCCAGACAGACTGATCCAAAAGCTACTTTCAACCATCAAGAAAACGTCTTCTGAACCACCATGGTGCCGGACAGTAAATAGTCCTTAGGAGGATAACGAAATGAGTCCCACAGCAATTAAGAGCGGTCTCTGCCTCTCGCTCCCTTTCGCTATGTCTCTGTAGCGCTCTCTGTCCGCGGGTCTCACTTTGTTTACATGCCTCAGTCTGTCACTCCAGTAGATCTCTCTGTCTGCCTTCTTCATTACTGTCCATCTCTGCCTCAGTCTGTCACTCCAGTAGATCTCTCTGTCTGCCTTCCTCATTACAGTCCATCTCTGCCCCAGCCTGTCACTCCAGTAGATCTCTCTGTCTGCCTTCTTCATTACAGTCCATCTCTGCCTCAGTCTGTCACTCCAGTATCTCTCTGTCTGTCTGCCTTCTTCATTACTGTCCATCTCTGCCTCAGTCTGTCACTCCAGTAGATCTCTCTGTCTGCCTTCTTCATTACTGTCCATCTCTGCCTCAGCCTGTCACTCCAGTAGATCTCTCTGTCTGCCTTCTTCATTACAGTCCATCTCTGCCTCAGTCTGTCACTCCAGTAGATCTATCTGTCTGCCTTCTTCATTACAGTCCATCTCTGCCTCAGTCTGTCACTCCAGTAGATCTCTCTGTCTGCCTTCT
>NC_139632.1:39317375-39322375 GCF_964638095.1 Poromitra crassiceps
GAGGCAGGACGAGGAGGACGGTCAAATGAAGACAGCGGCAAGAAGTTTGAGGAAATTAAGAGGGAAAGATCTAGGCCCATATTTGATGTCCAGTGCAAGGGCAAGCGCTATCGTTGGTCGTTTCTAGCACTCAAAATCAAAATAAAATATGTTTAATTACTACTGAAGCACATCCTTTGATGTGATTAAAAGACAAAAAAGGGAGATTTTGAGTGCTAGAAGCGATCAAAGATAACACTTGCCCTTGCCCTTCCACTGGGCGTAAGATAGGGCCACCCCTAGCCTGGCAAACCATCGTGATCACGTGACCTCACAGTCTGTTTGGTTCTGCAGATCAGTCTGGTCTCCAGCCCGCCCACAGCCATTTACAGAAACAACAAAGTGCATGGGCCAATCAGGGCCCTGTTTCATAGTTGACAACTTAACCAGCCAATCAGGGACACCGCTGCCTCCCGAAGCAATAACGTCAATGTTAGTTGAGTAAACACAGGCATAAGTGCCGTTATTGCAGAATCAGACTCAATAACAACAATTAAACAAGAACAAGCCTTATGCACCGGCGGAGTTTCTCTGCGGAAAATATGTTTTCTCGACGACGCTGATTGGCTGAAGGACTGGATTTGGGGCTGCTGATAGGATGAAGGAGTTGTCTGTCAAGGCAAGTCCTCCCACCCACTCACTGTGGACGTATTGGAGAGCAGACTGATACGTAGAGCGAAACAGAATGTGAGATCACGTTATCACGATGGTTTGCCACGCTCGATCTGTCCCCTCTTACTTAGGAAAAAATAAAAAATAAAATAAAAATAATATTTATTGATTTTTGGTCCAAGTGAAATGTTCTGTGGTCTCTCGTGATTCTGAATAGCTGAATCACTTGGTTTGGTCTGTCCAAGTAAAACTCCTTTTATAAGGATTTTACAAAACGTCAATGGAGAAATGAGTGAGGAATTCACTCCCTTAGACCACATAATAATGTCACGATGGCGAGACGTCCTGACAAAAACTAAACAAGGACAAGACTAGGCACCAGCTGAGCTTCTGGGCGGAGAAGATGGTGTTCCTCCTCTGAGTGAACGTGTGATGGATGGAGGAGGGAGAAGGAGAAGAGAGAGAGGAGAGGGGGTACACTGGCCTGAATGGGTGAGACACACACACAAGCATACACACACACACACACACACACACACACACACACACACACACACACACACACACACACACACACACACACACAGACACACACACACTGTTCTCTTTCTCGAAAAACCAAGCTCACACACTCATGTACGATAAGCAGTGGCATGCACAGTAAACATGCGTAAGATCATGCTGTCCCTCTATAGGCAAACAGACAGACAGACAGACAGACAGACAGACAGACAGACAGACAGACAGACACACAGACAGACAGACAGACAGACACACAGACAGACAGACAGACAGACCCACAGACAGACAGGGACGGAGACAAAAGTACACGTTCACAAACATAAACACAACCCCACCCACATCAGACTCTTCTCTCTACCTGTAGGTTGTGGGGTCGATTCCCTCCACCACCCACAACCCCACCCCCCCCCTTCACCCCCACAACCTGTACGTAGCCCCTGGGCCCGCGGGCCAACTCACCATCCTCGGTGGGCACGTAGATGTTGAGATAGAGGCAGTCCTCGCTCTGCTCCTGCACGTAGGACGAGACCACGTCGATGCTGTTGGTGAACCAGACGGGCAGCATGACGTCCGGCAGCCGGCCCTCCACGATGGTCTGGGGGCACACGGGGGCGAAGTGGGTGGTGTTGCGGACCTCCGGCCACGGCACGGGCGGCTCGGGCGGCTGGAAGCGGCGCTCGCCGGTGGGCGGGGCGGCGTACGGGACGCCCAGGAACTGCACCACGGGGCCCAGGATCTCGTTGTTCAGCTCCTTCTTGACCCCACGCAGCCTCCCGTACACGGTGGTCACCACCGGGTCGCTCTCGTCCAGCTTCTGGGCCCACACGCCGCCCGGGGGCGCCTGCAGCAGCAGCAGCACGCCCACCCAGAGCAGAGAGGGCGACCCCCGGCCGGCACCCGTGGGCGCTTCGAGCGCTACGTCCCCCCTCGCCCTGCTCCCTCTCTGGGCAGTCTGAAGTAGCCGGCACCCGGTCCTCACACGGGGCCTCCGCTGGGCCATCGCTGCTACTCCCACTTTCAACTCCTGCTGCGTCCTTCCCTTTCTTCCTTAACTTCCTTGGCTCCTTTCCTCGTTTAAATTCCTCAGGTCGTGTCCCTCGCCTACGCCACGCCGACACGCCAGGCAAGCAGACACACACACAATCACACTAAAGAGAAAAGAAAAAGTGAAAAAATGAAAACACATTCACGCACAGACGTAGACAGGTGGGTAACTCCGTCCTGCTGAGTGGGGGGAGGGAGGGCAAGAGGGGAGTGCCAACAACGATGATCCTTTTTAAAATCCAGGCAAGTCGAAGCGTCCAATCGAAGCCGAGCAGCCATCAGGGTCCAATCGAAACCTAGCAGCCATCAGGGTCCTCCGGCCGGGCGAAGGGAGACCCGGGGCGACGCGACGCTCCCCATCCACTTTTCGCTTCACAAAGGCACGGCCAACGACCACGATGACGAAGGAGACGACAATGATGACATCATCATTAGGCGCCACTGCTCAGCAGGTACACCAGCCAATCGGTGATGGGGGGTTCCATCATTTTGGGGCGCGGGGGGGGCAGGACAGCCATGAGCAGCGGCAAAAACCTGTAGTCCAGTACGTCCAACTGTGGCCCGGTCCACGGTCTGCCTCCTGCAACACATAAAAACATCCAGCAGTTAGTGTGCTGGACCAGGAAAGACTCATATCACAAGCGTTGTCTGCAAGTGGCCATGTTGATAATGATGTGAAGTATATTTGAATGCAATACGGATCTGATAATAGCAAGATAAGATAAGATGGGTTTTTTCTATGATTTGATGGTTCTAGCTGTGAACACGTTTGGTGTTTAGTAATATAGCTGTACTATGGAAGAATGGATTGTAGCTTAAGACAGTGGTTTTCAACATGGGGTCCGCGGACCAGCCAGGGGTCCTTGAAGGGGTTCTAGGGGCCCCCAGCAAACTGATAAAGTGTTAAAGTTCACCATTATGTCATCTATGAGAAGTTAACACAATTAGAACGTGTGGAAGAATGATTGTTTTGATCATAGTTTGAATCTTGATCTGAGATCAGTGTTGATATGAGAAAGGTATCATTGCCTTAAGAGGATTGATTTGTAGCAAAAAGTGTTGAAAAACAGAGATTACAGTGTGTACGAATGTACCGTATATTGATTTCTTGTAAAGGAGATATTTATTAATTTTGCATATTGTGATTGTGATGTTCTCCTGGCCATGTTGGACTTATCATTGACCCGAGGTTAATTTCTGATACACAGTGTTTTGTGTCTCCTGTCAGTTTGACACTGTGGGTCAGTAAACATCCAGTCACGTGTTTAACTTGCTGCAAAGTGATCAGTTCCATCTGTGAGACCAAGTCAAGTCAAGTCAAGTCAAATTTTATTTATATAGCACCTTTCATACACAAAGGCAATTCAAGGTGCTTTACAAAAAAATAATCGAAAAAACAAGCAGCAAAGCAATGCACATATAAAAAACACATAAAAAACACAGCCGACAGTTTTAGTTAAAATATATACCGTACTCAAATTAACAAACATGAAACATTATTTCTGTTTTAAATAAGTTACAAGGCATTCTTCAGTATTATTATTACATGTACAGTCCATTTGTTGGAAATGTACAGGAAAAAAAAAAAAAAAAAAAGTCAATGAGTCCTGCAGGAGGACTCTACTACAGTTCCATAACCTTCATTTTCATAATGGTGACAATCAAACAAGCCGTCTGCAACACATAAAAGATGAAAGATTCACAATTAGTATTTATAGATTAAAGATGAAAGATTCACAATTAGTATTTATAGAGACATGCTATTATTTGTGCTTCCAATTTAATAAGCCTCATTTGCACGGGGCACCACATTTGGCCCAATCCCACCGCAGCTAGTAGCGCGGTCCCGCTCCGCTCGACTCGACTTTTGGTCTCATCCCACCGGTATAAACCGGCCCAGCTCGCTTTGATTTGGGGCTGAGTCGTGCTACTTTTAGTACCTGCCTCGTCGGGGTTCTATTCTGCGAACCCGGGTTCATACGGTGACGTGAAAACATTGTAGACGACTGATTGGTCAGGCAGAATCGTGTTTACTCTCTATCCTACTGACTGTCAATGCAGCGCTGCATACCAGTTTACTTACCTACTCTTCTCTTCTATTATGCTCTTCCATCAGTCTTTTGTTTTGCTGCCTTCGCCTCTGGTGAAATAAAATCGGCGCGGTGGTTTCAATTGTCCAAAAGTCCGCTGCTCTGAAGCGCTTGTGTAGTTAGTGCTGCGTCGGCTCCGCTAGGCCGCAGGCGCTTGGTGAAGCCGCGGTTTTGCCTGGTGAGAGGCCGCGGGGGTAGAGGCTTCACTCTAGCGCAAACCCCGTCCCTCGTGCCCGCCCCTTTAGCAGCGCTTGTGAGTTTTGACTAACAACAAAGTGATATCCATTCTCCTGGTCGATTGTCACTTTTGCCCATGTACACTGAACACCCGCCCAACATGCTGTGATGCTATGAGCTGGCTGCTCAGGCCAGGATCAAGGACTGTGGTCATGCCAGCACTGCTCTCTCTCTCTCTCTCTCTCTCTCTCTCTCTCACTCACACACACACACACACACACTGTAGGTCATTTAGAGGCACCAGTATTTCATAAACAGTTTAAAAGTTCTGTGTATGGATTTAATTGTAACGTTATGTTATAGCATATTTCGGGACATGGGTGGAGGGCAGATATGCGGTCGCTTGGACGACCAGGTGTGGGCGGGGGCAGATGAAAGGCGGTCGAAGCAGAACGTCCATCGGGTTGAAGCAAGTAGAGCCGAGTGGTGACGGGCTGTGCAGGGCTGTAAAATGTG
>NC_139632.1:39327375-39334875 GCF_964638095.1 Poromitra crassiceps
ATAATTCAGGCCGGGCATTAGATACCAAGCAGGCCAGGCCGATATGGGCCGACGCGCATGAAATTTGGGCCGTTTGAAGCCCAATTTGGGCCGTTTGAAGCCAGATTTGGGCCGTTTGAAGTCCAATTTTACAATAAGATGCACCCACTTTAACCCTGAAGTGTAATTATTACTTCAGACTAACTAATAAAGTAATAAAACCACTAGTAAACCAGTAGGTGGCGCCTGGCCTGCTGTGTTCAGTGAGTGGCCTGACTGCAAGCACCAAAATTTTTTTTTTTTTTTGCAATTATCGATTCTGGAATAAAAGATCGATTAAAAAAATCGTGACATTAAAAATCGCGATACTTAGGTGAATCGATTTTTCCCCCCACCCCTACTATCTATCATCTATCTGTCTAGTATCTATCTATCTGTCTGTCTAGTATCTACAGTATCTATCTATCTATCATCTATCTGTCTAGTATCTATCTATCTATCTATCTATCTACAGTATCTATCTATCTATCTAGTATCTATCTATCTAGCTGTCTAGTATCTATCTATCTATCTATCGATCTATCTATACACACACACATACAGTATATACAGTGTATGTATATACACATATACAGTGTGTGTGTGTGTGTGTGTGTGTGTGTGTGTATGACATATATATATATATATACATACACACACACACACACACACACACACACACACACACACACACACACACACACACAAACACACACACGGACAGCAAGTGGTCAAACTTGTGGGAGTGAAGGTGACGCATTAAGGGAGCAAACTATTCCAGTTGGCCATCTGCCAGCTCTGGGATGGGAGTAGAAATACAAATAGAAATAGTTATTTTCCTTGTGAAACATCTGTTGAGTTAGACTGTAATCCCCAAAAGTAATCCTCCAGTCAGACCACACAGAGTCGCTACAACAGTCAACTCAAAGCACACATGGTGATGAAGCTTACAGTCATCTCCTCTATCCTCTTCCTCCCCGTAACGCCACACCAAACCATCTTTCTAAACAAACCGCTGCTTATCAACAACGGCACACAAAGATATGTACACAAACACAACAGCACACACAAAGATCATATGTACACAAACACAACAGCACACACAAAGATATTATGTACACAAACACAACAGCACACACAAAGATATTATGTACACAAACACAACAGCACACACAAAGATCATATGTACACAAACACAACAGCACACACAAAGATCATATGTACACAAACACAACAGCACACACAAAGATGATATGTACACAAACACAACAGCACACACAAAGATCATATGTACACAAACACAACAGCACACACAAAGATGATATGTACACAAACACAACAGCACACACAAAGATCATATGTACACAAACACAACAGCACACACAAAGATCATATGTACACAAACACAACAGCACACACAAAGATCATATGTACACAAACACAACAGCACACACAAAGATATTATGTACACAAACACAACAGCACACACAAAGATCATATGTACACAAACACAACAGCACACACAAAGATCATATGTACACAAACACAACAGCACACACAAAGATCATATGTACACAAACACAACAGCACACACAAAGATATTATGTACACAAACACAACAGCACACACAAAGATCATATGTACACAAACACAACAGCACACACAAAGATATTATGTACACAAACACAACAGCACACAAAGATCATATGTACACAAACACAACAGCACACAAAGATCATATGTACACAAACACAACAGCACACACAAAGATCATATGTACACAAACACAACAGCACACACAAAGATCATATGTACACAAACACAACAGCACACACAAAGATCATATGTACACAAACACAACAGCACACACAAAGATATTATGTACACAAACACAACAGCACACAAAGATCATATGTACACAAACACAACAGCACACAAAGATCATATGTACACAAACACAACAGCACACAAAGATCATATGTACACAAACACAACAGCACACACAAAGATATTATGTACACAAACACAACAGCACACACAAAGATATTATGTACACAAACACAACAGCACACACAAAGATCATATGTACACAAACACAACAGCACACACAAAGATCATATGTACACAAACACAACAGCACACACAAAGATATTATGTACACAAACACAACAGCACACAAAGATCATATGTACACAAACACAACAGCACACAAAGATCATATGTACACAAACACAACAGCACACAAAGATCATATGTACACAAACACAACAGCACACAAAGATCATATGTACACAAACACAACAGCACACAAAGATCATATGTACACAAACACAACAGCACACAAAGATCATATGTACACAAACACAACAGCACACAAAGATCATATGTACACAAACACAACAGCACACAAAGATCATATGTACACAAACACAACAGCACACACAAAGATATTATGTACACAAACACAACAGCACACACAAAGATCATATGTACACAAACACAACAGCACACACAAAGATCATATGTACACAAACACAACAGCACACACAAAGATATTATGTACACAAACACAACAGCACACACAAAGATCATATGTACACAAACACAACAGCACACACAAAGATATTATGTACACAAACACAACAGCACACACAAAGATCATATGTACACAAACACAACAGCACACACAAAGATCATATGTACACAAACACAACAGCACACACAAAGATCATATGTACACAAACACAACAGCACACACAAAGATATTATGTACACAAACACAACAGCACACACAAAGATCATATGTACACAAACACAACAGCACACACAAAGATCATATGTACACAAACACAACAGCACACACAAAGATCATATGTACACAAACACAACAGCACACACAAAGATATTATGTACACAAACACAACAGCACACACAAAGATCATATGTACACAAACACAACAGCACACAAAGATCATATGTACACAAACACAACAGCACACACAAAGATCATATGTACACAAACACAACAGCACACACAAAGATCATATGTACACAAACACAACAGCACACACAAAGATGATATGTACACAAACACAACAGCACACACAAAGATCATATGTACACAAACACAACAGCACACACAAAGATGATATGTACACAAACACAACAGCACACACAAAGATCATATGTACACAAACACAACAGCACACACAAAGATCATATGTACACAAACACAACAGCACACACAAAGATCATATGTACACAAACACAACAGCACACACAAAGATGATATGTACACAAACACAACAGCACACACAAAGATCATGGGCTCTATTCTCCCACAGGCCATCGGCGCTATTACGGGCCTTAACCGCAAAAAAACGTGCCTTGCGCCTGTTTCGGCAAGATAGCAATAGGCTTTAGGCTGCCAAATGCGCTTTAGGCCGAATGGGCGTGGCGCAGTCCCAAAGTGGGCGTGTCGGCGCTAAATACCAGCCTAGTCATATCTTGGGAGCTGGCCTACATTTAGCGCTTTGCGCTTTTCAAAAGCAGGCCTATTCTTTGCCTTCACTGCTTCTTCTCTGTCACCCTTCTCTCTCTCTCTCTCTGAGTTCCCAGCATGCATTGTGTTTCTTCATTTCGCTACTAAATAGCCACCAAATGAGCCAAAATAGATATAAAAGGTAGTTCTAAATTAATGTGTAATGGTAACACAGCCTGCCATTGTCAACATTTCAATATTGGACCAAATAAAACCTCGAAATGAAAACACCACCCTATGTGAAACATATATGTCCTCCTGGGCATATATATACCCCTTGTCGAGTTAACGTGATTTAGAGAAGTAACAGCGGAACGCGCTTCGGAACGCGCTTCTAATGGCATCTGCTATACTGTGATGTCCGTCCAATAACTTGGCCCTATTTCACATTTAGTTTTACAATAAAAACACATTTATGCAATGACTTGACATAATGTAGGGTATATTTATGTGCATCATCCTTCCTGCAGCAGGCGAGAGAAAATGATATCTTTCTGGACAAACTTTCACCAATCTAATAGGCTATATTTTTCTAGCTGATGCATAGAACATTATTTTCACTTTGATCTTGCTATAGTGTAGCGTATTTACATGCTTGCAGTATTGAAACTGCAGTTAGATTGGTTTGAGAAGCATAATAATATGGAATAATAGCCTATAATGCAGACAGACAGGCTGGATGAAGGGAGGGGGGGGGGGGGGGGGGGCAGAGCGTTTGGCTTTCGTCTGGTTTTGCGGGATCACTGGAATTGGAGCTAAAAAGGCAAGCGTGCGATTCGTTTATTGCACTTATCCAATGAGCATGACGGTGCATAATTTTACGCCTAAAAGGCGTGGTTGTAATGCTTTGGGCTGCATCTAGCGCCAGCACGACGATATCAAGTGCGCCTTTCCACGCCCACTGCTTTGATCTGCGCCTGCCGCTCGGCCTAGAAACTGCGCCGATGCAACGATAGGGGCCCATATGTACACAAACAAATGTAAAGACAGAATAACAGCAGACAGACAGAGAGACGCACTGAGAAGGATGCTGTTTTCATTGATTGTCCTGCTGTTTTGTTAATGAGCCCATAAAAGCTGCTAAAAGTGTTTTTACAGCAAGGATGGGCGGGGGGGGGGGGGGGGGGGGGGTGACATGCCACTCTTAACCTCCAGGCTTTGTCATCACAGACACGAGCCTGTGGACTGGGACATAAACCAGTGGACTGGGACATACTGTAACCCAGTGGACTGAGACATAAACCAGTGGACTGGGACATAAACCAGTGGACTGGGACATAAACCAGTCGACTGGGACATAAACCAGTGGACTGGGACATAAACCAGTGGACTGGGACATACTGTAACCCAGTGGACTGGGACATAAACCAGTGGACTGGGACATAAACCAGTCGACTGGGACATAAACCAGTGGACTGGGACATAAACCAGTGGACTGGGACATACTGTAACCCAGTGGACTGGGACATAAACCAGTGGACTGGGACATAAACCAGTGGACTGGGACATAAACCAGTCGACTAGGACATACTGTAACCCAGTGGACTGGGACATAAATCAGTGGACTGGGACATAAACCAGTGGACTGGGACATACTGTAACCCAGTGGACTGGGACATAAATCAGTGGACTGGGACATAAACCAGTCGACTGGGACATACTGTAACCCAGTGGACTGGGACATAAATCAGTGGACTGGGACATAAATCAGTGGACTGGGACATAAATTAGTGGACTGGGACCTACATCAGTGGACTGGGACATAAACCAGTGGACTGGGACATACTGTAACCCAGTGGACTGGGACATAAATCAGTGGACTGGGACATAAACCAGTGGACTGGGACATACTGTAACCCAGTGGACTGGGACATAAATCAGTGGACTGGGACATAAATTAGTGGACTGGGACCTACATCAGTGGACTGGGACATAAACCAGTGGACTGGGACATAAACCATTGGACTGGGACATAAACCAGTCCACAGTTCAGCGTCTGGAGGTTTATGTTCACACTGTGAAACTTCTGACCCAGCTTCACAGTTTGCACTTGCACTATACCGCCCCCTGTTGAAACCCTGTCACTCCAGTGGCTTGTTTGCTTCTTGAGTTACAGTATTGGATCATTGAATTGAAGAGCTGTGTAGTAAGTAGATTGTTGTGACGTTTATATAGAAGGCTCTCTGAAGACAATTTGGAAAAATTATATTCTAATATTAGAATTATGCAACAAAAAATAGAATTATATTCCGGTTGTAAGGAAGTTTGTTGAGTTTCGCTGGATCCTAGGTAAGAGCTCGCGATGAGTGATCGGTCAGAACCACAGAGATGTCTTTCAGGCTTTATTGGAAGATCAGGCAGAAGTATCAGGCAGATAGCAACATACAGGGAGAGATAGCATAGTAGAACAGCGCTTTTATACCCTATACATTCGAGGTATGACATCATTGATGACCTCACAAGTCTGACATCACACAATCAACAAGACCGTCTGACATCACCGATGACCTCACAGGGGGAACTCTGACATCATTGCCGATGATGTCACGGCAGTGACGTCATCGTTGGGTTGTGGGCGCGCATCCGGTTCGTGGGCGCTTCCAGGCCTGGTCTCAGGGCCTTTCCTCCAGCCTTCCAGCCTTTTCTACACTGAGCAATTTGACTCTAATGTGTTTCTTCAAGTTTTCAATTAGAGTAGAACCTTTACCACAGACTGAGCAATAGCTCAGCTAATAAATAGCTTCTCGAATGTGTGGACTCTCATGTGTGTCTTCAGGTCTGTAGATCGGCCGAAGCTTTTACCACAGACAGAGCAATTCACATGGACAGGAGTGAATAGGAAGTCGGTGATATCGGCCTCCTCCGGCCCTTGAAGCTGTTCTTGTTCTGGAGGTTCAGCGGGACTCAAACTTCCTGCCGACTCTGTCCCAGATTCCGTCTCAGATTCATCTGAAGGTTTGGTTTGTTGATAGCCCATAAGAGGCCCTGAGGATGCTAGTGACTGTTGATCTTCTGATTCCATTGTAGATGTGTTTAGGGTGGAGTCGTGGGGTTCTGCTTTGATAGTGGGCATTCGCCCGGGGCTGTTGGTTAAAGCACTGGATGCATTGATGGCCTCTGCAGTCAGTGGATTGGGCTGTTGCTTGTTATGGTTGAACATTGTGTATCGCTGACGCTGCGCCATTACGGCTTCGATCCTTCGGATCGCTCCACTAAGACACTCTGTAGCTTGCTGTGCCTCAGTCAGGAGGTCATCTGCCCTCCTCTTATGTTTGAACTCAGCCCTTGTGTGGGCTACCTGAACATGGAGGTGGTCTTCCTGCTGACGGAGGGTGGGCTCCCCCTCCCCTGGTCTGGGTGTCTGGAAGTGCTGGGGGGCAGGCCCCTGACTCGCAGGGCCAGACGTCTCAAACTGCTGGGGGAAGGGCTGCTCCTCTGGTCCAGGCATCACAGACTGCTGGCAGACGGACTGCTCCTCTGGTCCAGGCACTGTGGACTGCTGGCAGACGGACTGCTCCTCTGGTCCCCTGGGCACCATGGACAGGGAGGCTTGCTCCTCACCTGACTCTCGTGACATCTCGGAGCGTCGTAAGTCGTCGGATCCGGCTCGAAGGACCAGTTTGTAAGGAAGTTTGTTGAGTTTCGCTGGATCTTAGGTAAGAGCTCGCGAGGAGTGATCGGTTAGAACCACAGAGATGTCTTTCAGGCGTTTATTTGAGATATCAGGCAGAAGTATAGAGCAAGCAACATACAGAGTAGTAGAGATATAGGTAGCTAGCAGATTGCAGAGAGAGAACATAGCATAGTAGAACATCGCTTTTATACCTCCCACATTCGAGGTATGACATCATTGGTGATGTCACAACGTCCCGGGAGGTATGACATTATTGATGACCTCACAAAGTCACGTCTGACATCACACAGTCTGGAGACAGCCTAGA
>NC_139632.1:39337375-39339875 GCF_964638095.1 Poromitra crassiceps
CAGACAGACAGACAGACACACAGACAGGCAGACAGACAGACAGACAGACACACAGACAGACAGACAGACACACGGACAGACAGACACACGGACAGACAGACAGACA
This sequence comes from Poromitra crassiceps, assembly GCF_964638095.1. Lineage (NCBI taxonomy): Eukaryota > Metazoa > Chordata > Actinopteri > Beryciformes > Melamphaidae > Poromitra > Poromitra crassiceps. Next base: position 39,337,482 of record NC_139632.1, read on the forward strand.
GACACACAGACAGACAGACAGACAGACGCACGGCACACACAGACACACACACAGACAGACAGACAGACACACAGACACACAGACAGACAGACGCACGGCACACACACAGACACACACACAGACAGACAGACAGACAGACAGACAGACAGACACACAGACACACAGACAGACAGACAGACACACGGCACACAGACAGACAGACACACAGACACACAGACAGACAGACAGACAGACAGACAGACAGACAGACACACAGACAGACAGACACACAGACACACAGACAGACAGACAGACAGACGCACGGCACACACACAGACACACACACACAGACACACAGACAGACAGACAGACAGACAGACAGACAGACAGACAGACAGACAGACAGACACACGGCACACAGACAGACAGACAGACAGACAGACAGACAGGCAGACACACGGCACACAGACAGACACACAGACACACAGACAGACAGACAGACACACAGACACACAGACAGACAGACACACAGACAGACACACAGACACACAGACAGACAGACAGGCAGACACACGGCACACAGACAGACAGACAGACAGACAGACAGACAGGCAGACACACAGAGACACACAGACACACAGACAGACAGGCAGACACACGGCACACAGACAGACACACAGACAGACAGACACACAGACAGACAGACAGACAGACAGACAGACAGACAGACAGACAGACAGACAGACACACAGACAGACAGACAGACAGACAGACACACAGACAGACACACAGACACACAGACAGACAGACAGACAGACAGACAGACAGGCAGACAGACAGACAGACACACAGACAGCGGTGAAAACATGACCTCTCGATCAACTCTGTTGGCGGAGGTAATAATCAGTGATGATACAGTAACAGTCACATAGTAGAGCAGATGATCAGCCTACTTGATACAGATTGGCTGCACTCCAACAATATAATACAATGAAGCTGAATGAAGACGGGTGGTCAACACGGGGAAGACCACTGGTTGAGCCAGTGTGACTAGGCATTCTCTCTCTCTCTCTCTCTCTCTCTCTCTGAGACAATATCATTGCAGCCCCATGAGCGAGTTTGATCGCCCTCTCTTTCTTGTTTATTTCTCTTTCTGTCATCATATCAGCATCTCATTTTGCGGCCTGTCTGCCTTTATTTCTGTCTCTCTTTGTCTCTCCATTAAGAAGATGAACACGCAGAGAGAAAGACGAGACACAGACGTGACATCGGCCATGTAGGCTGCTCTATTTAGAGAGACAGCGCTGAAAATGCCCATGTTACAGATCAAAGAAGAGGTCCTTCCAATTGTTCCCAATGCAGTTTCAGCTATGAACAATAGTGCCATTATAGCAGTTCAATGTATCTGTCTCTCTGTTTCTCTTCTTCTGTGGTGTTTTATGGCAGTTGGCATCCTTTATGTTGCATTACCGCCTCCTTCTGTATTCATCCATGCACTGCTTCCCTACATTCTGACCCTCAATCCCTTCTCTCTCCCTCTCTGTTTCTCTATTTCTCTCTTAAAATGTTCTTCTCTCTCTCTCTCTCTCTCTGACATCATCAGTGATGTCATCTCCACTCACACGACACAACCACAATCAACATCCACAGTATGACATCATAGACATTGTGATGTCATCAGTCATATGATTCAGTGTTTCTTCTGTATTCATTTAGTAGTGGTGCACCACCATGCCACTGCTAGAATAGTTAAAATGAGCATTGTAATTTCGTCCATCTCATCCAAAACAAAAGAAAATAATTGTTGCACAACTAAAAGTCTTGAGTGACAGGTATGTAGTAAAAGTCTTGAGTGACAGGTAGTAAAACAAATAGACAGATACTTCATTAAGCAAATTACTCATTCTTGCCATTACCAAAATGCTGCAATCAAGTATTGTGCAAGTGTAGATAGATACTGTGTGGGATTGTATTATCATCTACAACTAGAATACATGTAGTCCAAATGTTTTAGAAGTAATGATTTGATTGTGATTACAACATGTTGTACTACACCAAAACAGTGACAGATATGAGATATACAAAAGAGCCCTCGAGCAGCACAGCTGCACCTGCTGACAGAGGAAACTGCTCTGTCGCTCTGGTTTGCTGTTCACTTCCTGGTCGCTCCACCTGGCTGCTGATTGAACGCCACCGGGTGTTCAGAGCAAATCTCACACGTGGTCGTGGAGTGGCTAACCGAGCGCAAAATCCCCTCCTCAATCTCCACCTCCCCAGGCTGCACTCTGCTCCCTCCTCCTCCTCCCTTCCCTCGCTCATCTGACTCATCCTCCCTTCCTTAGCTCCTCCTCCTCCTCCTCCTCCCTTCCCTTGCTCCTCCTCCCTTCCCTGGCTCCTCTCTCACCTCCTCTGACT
>NC_139632.1:39344875-39347375 GCF_964638095.1 Poromitra crassiceps
GTCTGTTGTCACGTCCACCTGTGTGGATCTCCAGCAGGATCTACTCTTGTCAGAGAATCCTTATCTTGCTCACCTGTACCACAGCAGCTGCTTGGCTTACCTTGCTCACCTGTACCACAGCAGCTGCTTGGCGTCAGTCAGACTGTATCAGGTGCAGGAAGAGTATAGGATGACTTACACAATGAGAAAGGCTGGAGAAGATGGGAGGGTAAAAGAGGTCAACAGGCAATGAAGGCTGATTCAATAGTAGTGTATTATTCACTGTCATTCAGACAGGAGAGGAAAAAACAGCCTTTGGCAGGATTTGAACCCGTGACCTCTAGATATTAAACACTGCAGCGTCCTCATGCATTTAATACACTCACTTAATGAATGTGGAGTCAACGGCAGCCATTATCTGCACAGAAACACACTTCAATTTAAGACACACATACAGACTGAATGGAGTCTCAGGATCTCAAGCTGTGGGTAAACACAGTAAATATGCCATATTATTTCATAAGCGGAGGACGACTGCCCAATTCTCAGGCTTAAGATGCAGGTTTCAATAAGTCAGCATAGTATACAACTAGCTGTGCTTCCAACACACTACATTAAGACGGGAGCTTCACTGGCAGGACGTAGCATGTGGGAGGATCACGCTATTCCCACCAGTTCCTTCCCTTCCCCCCTGAACATGCACCCCGACCGACCAGAGGAGGCGCTAGTGCAGCGACCATGCAGGACTAAATACCCTCCCACTCGATTTGGGGGCGGAACACGCCAGGATTGGCCAATGCCAAATCCAGTCCCCAGAATTGTCAAAGCAAATCATCGACACGCTATTATGGCCCCGCCTCTCAACCCTGTCATCTCAGACGAGATTTGTTTTCAGACTCTGAAACGTCTACATGTGTATAAATAAACCACGTCCTCATGTGCTCCAAAGAATTTACATTGATAAGAACTGAAGCTAATAGCTTGTTCCAGTCATTATTCCACTGCAGCATGATGACTGCAGAGCTGTTCTCTCTCTGTCTGTTCTCTCTCTGTCTGCTCTCTCTCTGTCTGCTCTCTCTGTCTGCTCTCTCTCTGTCTGGTCTCTCTCTGTCTGCTCTCTCTCTGTCTGGTCTCTCTTTGTCTGGTCTCTCTCTGTCTGCTCTCTCTGTCTGCTCTCTCTCTGTCTGGTCTCTCTCTGTCTGCTCTCTCTCTGTCTGCTCTCTCTCTGTCTGCTCTCTCTGTCTGCTCTCTCTCTGTCTGGTCTCTCTCTGTCTGCTCTCTCTCTGTCTGGTCTCTCTTTGTCTGGTCTCTCTCTGTCTGCTCTCTCTCTGTCTGCTCTCTCTCTGTCTGGTCTCTCTTTGTCTGGTCTCTCTCTGTCTGCTCTCTCTCTGTCTGCTCTCTCTCTGTCTGGTCTCTCTTTGTCTGGTCTCTCTCTGTCTGGTCTCTCTCTGTCTGCTCTCTCTCTGTCTGGTCTCTCTTTGTCTGGTCTCTCTCTGTCTGCTCTCTCTCTGTCTGCTCTCTCTCTCTCTGTCTGCTCTCTCTCTGTCTGCTCTCTCTCTGTCTGTTCTCTCTCTGTCTGTTCTCTCTGTCTGCTCTCTCTCTGTCTGCTCGCTCTCTGTCTGCTCTCTCTCTGTCTGTTCTCTCTCTGTCTGCTCTCTCTCTGTCTGCTCTCTCTCTGTCTGCTCTCTCTCTGTCTGTTCTCTCTCTGTCTGTTCTCTCTGTCTGCTCTCTCTCTGTCTGCTCTCTCTCTGTCTGCTCTCTCTCTGTCTGCTCTCTCTCTGTCTGCTCTCTCTCTGTCTGTTCTCTCTCTGTCTGCTCTCTCTCTGTCTGCTCTCTCTCTGTCTGCTCTCTCTCTGTCTGTTCTCTCTCTGTCTGCTCTCTCTCTGTCTGCTCTCTCTCTGTCTGTTCTCTCTCTGTCTGCTCTCTCTCTGTCTGCTCTCTCTCTGTCTGCTCTCTCTCTGTCTGTTCTTTCTCTGTCTGCTCTCTCTCTGTCTGCTCTCTCTCTGTCTGTTCTCTCTCTGTCTGCTCTCTCTCTGTCTGTTATCTCTCTGTCTGCTCTCTCTCTGTTCTCTCTCTGTCTGCTCTCTCTCTGTCTGCTCTCTCTCTGTTCTCTCTCTGTCTGCTCTCTTTCTGTCTGCTCTCTCTCTGTTCTCTCTCTGTCTGCTCTCTCTCTGTCTGCTCTCTTTCTGTCTGCTCTCTCTCTGTCTGCTCTCTCTCTGCTCTCTCTCTGCTCTCTCTCTGCTCTCTCTCTGTCTGCTCTCTCTCTGTTCTCTCTCTGTCTGCTCTCTTTCTGTCTGTTCTCTTTCTGTCTGCTCTCTCTCTGTCTGCTCTCTCTCTGTCTGCTCTCTTTCTGTCTGCTCTCTCTCTGTCTGCTCTCTCTCTGTCTGCTCTCTCTCTGCTCTCTCTCTGCTCTCTCTCTGTCTGCTCTCTCTCTGTTCTCTCTCTGTCTGCTCTCTTTCTGTCTGTTCTCTTTCTGTCTGTTCTCTCTCTGTCTGCTCTCTCTCTGTTCTCTCTCTGTCTG
>NC_139632.1:39354875-39382375 GCF_964638095.1 Poromitra crassiceps
GAACTTTTTTTTTTCTCTTAACTCTCGGTGCAGGCTTTTTGTGTTAAGTGCTTTGGTCCTTGGGGTCCAACTCCCGTATAGTTTTTTAACAGTGGGTCTCCATATGGGGCTCACTGTTTTTTTTTTCTGGGTTAGACTGTGTTCCACATAAGCTGGAATGCGGTGGTACCACTGAGAGGCCCTTGTTGGAGGGGGGGACTCGGGAGGGCCACTGAAGTCTAGGGTGGAGCCAGTCAGTCAGATTCTGGTAGGCAGGTTAGGTAGGGGAGTTGGGCTCTGGGGTCTTTTGCTACTTTTTGTTAAAGCCTTTGCACATTATTTTTTTTTCTTGTTAAGAAAAAAAAAATAAAAAAAAATGAGTTCTTTAGTTGAAGATTTTATTCAGGCTCCATCTGTGGATGTGCTGGATAGATGCAAAAAAGAGCAGCTGTTAAAGATAGCAGAACACTACAACATTGTTGTCCGTGCCACACAGTCAAAGCTTAGGATAAAAATTGTTCTGATCGACAGTTTGGTGGAAAAGGAAGTATTATCAGAGGAGGCGGTCCCGTCGGAGGATGAGAACCCAAGTGAAACGAGGTCTGGTAAAGCTTTTTCTTTTTCCTCAGGGCTATTAACCTTTGAACAACAAAAGGAATTGCTTCAAATTAAACTTGACCATAAGAAACAGATTGAAGAGATGAAGCAAAGAACTGAATTGAAAAAGTTGGAACTGGAGCAAGACAAATTTAAATTGAGTGTTCATGAAGCAAAGCAGTTTAATGTTGGTTCTAACCTACAATTACTTCCCAAGTTTTCAGAAAAAGATCCGGATTTGTTCTTTTCCCTGTTTGAACGTGTGGCAGACGCCAGGGGTTGGTCAGATGGTGAGCGTACTCTACTCCTCCAATGTGTCCTCACAGGTAAGGCCCAGGAGGCCTATGCTTCTTTATCGGTGGTGGATAGTCAAAGATATGAGGTTGTTAAAGGTACAGTGTTACGTGCATTCGAGTTAGTACCCGAAGCCTACAGACAACGTTTTAGGAATTGGAGGAAAGAGGAACACCAAACATATGTTGAATTTGGGAGAGATATGTTAGTCCAGTTTAACAGATGGTGCGTAGCATCAGAGGTTAAAACCTTTAAGGGGCTTTGTGAGTTGGTTACTCTGGAACAATTCAAAAACTGTGTGCCAGTTAATATTGCTACGTATATTACTGAGAGGAAAGTGAAGACCCCCCAAGAAGCAGCCATCTTGGCTGACGAATACTGTTTAACACACAAAGGTGTCGTTGGTGACTACACGCCTCAGTCTGGTGGTTCAGTTCGTACAGGAAAGTGGTTTGGGGGGCAGGGGGATTCAAGTCTTTCCAAGTCTGAACAGGGTTCCGGGAAGCAGGATGACCCTAATGTTTGTCATTTTTGCCATAAAAGTGGACATTGGAAAAAAAATTGTTTTGCTCTTAAAGCTAAAGAGATGAATGGTGCACCAATCAAACCGTCCGCATTGGCTGCACCTGCAGTTCCCTCACCGCAGCTAATGGTTAACATGGAAGGTGTTTCTGACATCATGTGTTCCACTGGGGGTGACCCTAAGGCTGGGTACACATCATTCCTTTCAGAGGGTTTTGTATCACTGCCTGGTGGAAAGGCAGTTAAAGTTAACATCTTGAGAGATACAGGTGCATTACATACTTATGTCCGTCATGACTTAATTCCATTCTCCTCCATTTCAGACACAGGCGATTTCATTTTAATGCGAGGTATGGGTATGCAGGTAATTCCGGTACCCCTACATAGAATGAGCATTGTCTGTGGGTTGGTCAGTGGGGAGGTGGTGGTGGGAGTGCGTCCTGAGTTACCAGTGGAAGGGGTGGATATAATTCTTGGAAATTATTTGGCTGGGGATAAGGTGTGGGCTGACGCTAAATCTCCAAATGTGGTTACCCAGGTCCCATTACAGTCTTACACAAGTACCAAACAGGGGGTAACTGAGGTTTTTCCGGCGTGTGCAGTAACTCGCGCTATGAGGAAGAAAGAGGAGTCTCCTGAAGAGGAAAAAGTGGGTGCAAAAGTGTGGTCAATACCTGTGCCTCTTCAGTCAATTTCTATTACGGAGTTAGTTCAAGATGATCGTAAGGCAAAACACAGACAGTTCAGTCCTGGAGATCAGGTCATGGTTTTGATGCCGATAGTGGGTTCTCCATTTCAGGCGCGTTTTACTGGTCCACTAACTGTAAAAAAGCAAGTCTCGGACCTGGATTATTTGATTGTGATGCCTAGCGGAAATTCTAAGTTGTGTCATGTGAATCTGTTGAAGCCATACTGTGCTCGGGTGTCGGCGTCTCAAAACTCCAGTGACGTCCCTTGCGTTGAACCTTCATTGTGCGTAGGCACGGTTGGGTTTTCTTCAGTGGGGGAGGTTAAGGGAGGGGGAGTTTGGCCGGCCGAGGAGGGCATGAGGCTGTGTTACAAGTATGCCTGAACAACTCTGAAGCATTACAAGCTTTACCTAAAGTACTTGGATGAGACAAAAAGGAATGAGTTGGTCTGTATGGTTAATAGCTATCCTTCCCCTTACCTTTCTACGTTCCTTGCAAAACCCAAATCAGCGTTTGAGGTGGGCGTTATTTTTGCAGCCATACCATTTGGACGTCCGGCATATTAAAGGCCATGAAAATGTAATGGCTGATGCCCTCTCGCGTGCATTCTAGGATAGTGCTCTGATCTATTTACAGTTGAACTGTATATATTTGTTGGTTCCTATATGTGTCAATTTACTGTGACTCACCCCTCTTAAAAATGTTACTGCAGGTATCAAGGTTGCAGAGGTGGTGATTGGAAGGATGGGTCAGGTATCAGTATGATTGATGGGTAACTGTAAAGTTAAATTAAAAGTTACGGAGTACCTGCTTGGTCTCCGGTCTTATGGGGGGGGGTGTGATGACCCATCCTGTTTGTGTCTGGTGTTAATGCTGTTCTCTGTTCATGTGCAGGAGGAGGGGACCAGCCTGCAGGGGTGTGCCTAGATGAGGAGGCACACCTGACTCCAATTTGGCTCAGGAGTATTTAAGCAGGCTGGTCACGGCCATTCTCTCTCTCTCCCCTGCCCAGGAAACATTGTTTGTTCTGTACTCTTTTGAGTTAGTTTTGACTTAAGTTATTGCACTTGCACATACACTACACTTTCACACATCCATACATGCACTACACTACTGATCTAACTGATGACTCACACCTCATTGGCACAGTTAAGTATACTTTGTTTAATTAGTTTCAAATAAATACATGTTTTTTTGGATTTACTCCTGTGTGTCGTCTCCCATATTTGTCATGATTGAGTCTGTTCATGACACAGGTACCATGACTTTTTGCAGGCTGTTTACCATGTTTACACATACAGGTAGCTTGACTGTTTGAAGGCTGTTTACCATGTTTACACATACAGGTAGCTTGACTTTTTGCAGGCTGTTTACCAGGGAATCTACTCTGTGTTCATACCTGTCAGTCCGCATCACTGTGGCCTGCGCCACGGGCTCAGACATAACTCTAGCACAGAGCCTCCGGCACTCCACACACACACACACACACACACACACACACACACACACACACACACACACACACACACACACACACACACGCCTACGGAGCAGTGAGTTATATTAGTGGTATGAGTATATTATGAGAGGAGGTTGTCAGTTGGCTTCCTCCTCTCCTTCTGCTCTCTCCTCTCACCTTCCTACCACTCAGCTTCACTTTCTCCTCCATAGGTGTGGGCAATAACAGCCATATGATATCATGACAAGAGAGATATCGCCTTAGATTTGAGATATGGTCATATTGTGATATGACAAAAGTGTTGTCCTTTCCTGGTTCTAAAGGCTGGATTACAGTAAATTGATGTAATCTACTGTACCAGACTGTTCTATCTGTTCTATTATTAGCCTTTACCCACTTAGTCATTATATGCACATTACTGATGATTATTGGTCCAAAAATCTCAGTGTGTCAAGATTTTGTGAAAGCACCAATAGTCATTCCTACAATATTGTCACAATATCGATATTGAGGTATTTGATCAAAAATATTGTGATATTTGATTTTGGTCCATGTCGCCCCCAGCCCTTTGTGGCTTTGACTTACAACTGAACATTTAACCCACTTTGTAGAAAATACAGATATATGGTCTATCACCAATGATTCATTCAGGCTGAAAATACAGAGAGCATAATTATGTTTGGTCCATATCTCCCAGCCCTACTCCCCTCCTCTCTCTCTCTTCCTCTCCTCCTCTTAGTAACAGCCCTATACTCCCCTCCTCTCTCTCTCTTCCTCTCCTCCTCTTAGTAACAGCCCTATACTCCCCTCCTCTCTCTCCCTCTTCCTCTCCTCTTAGTAACAGGCCTATACTCCCCTCCTCTCGCTCTCTTCCTCTCCTCCTCTTAGTAACAGCCCAACTCCCCTCCTCTCTCTCTCTTCCTCTCCTCCTCTTAGTAACAGCCCTATACTCCCCTCCCCTCTCTCTCTTCCTCTCCTCTTAGTAACAGCCCTATACTCTCCTCGTCTCTCTCTCTTCCTCTCCTCCTCTTAGTAACAGCCCTATACTCCCCTCCTCTCTCTCTCTCTTCCTCTCCTCTTCTTGTGCGGCCTCTCTTAGTAACAGCGGGAGAAATGGCAGGTGCTAGGATGGACTATGGCGGTGGGAAAAACCCGGCTTGGAATCAAAAACAAAACACCCAACTCAACAAAAACACCAGCTTATATAACAGCCTCGTACTGGAGGAGGGAAACTGCTGCAGCGGAAGTACTGGACTGGAGTTGAATCCAATACACACCCCCACAGACACACACATACACACACATCTCCGGTACAATATGGTAGTTACATCAACAGCAGCAGCCCAATCAACTGACACAAAAGGATGAGCGCGTTAAGCACCAATCTCCCTCCACTATGTTCAATTCAATCATCTCCACTGAACAGAATCAATATGTGGATATTTCTCTCTCTCAGTCAAAGAGTCAGGAAGTGGGCGTCCATAATAAGCAGGCCCATGAAAATGTAAACCGCCCAGTGTTGCGCGTGTGGGAGGCGGAAGAGCCAAGCTTCCTCTCTCTCTCTCTCTCTCTTTCTCTTTCTCTCTCTGTCTCTCTCAATCTCTCTCTCTCTCTCTCTCTCTCTCTCTCTCTTTCTCTTTCTCTCTCTGTCTCTCTCTCTCTCTCTCTCTCTCTCTCTGTGTGCTCGGATCACCTGGCGGACATTTTGTGTCTGATTGCCAGGAGGGTCAATGGGGACGCAACGGGTTGGCGTGAAACCGGCTTTCCTCGCCATCACGCCGGCCGGCTCGGTGCAAAGCTTGATGCCTTCAGGACATTCGCAATCACAGAAATACCTCGCACACGCCAAACCCAGATCTCGGGTAGCTTTGGCTGCATTGCAAAGTCATTATCCACTCATACAGTCATACACAGTCATTATGTCATACACAGTCATTATACAGTCATACACAGTCATTATGTCATGGCCGTAGCTTTGGGCAGGGACGCTAGGGACGTGTCCCTACAATTTTTTTTTTTTTTTTTGCAAGGCGGACATTTTTGAGCAAAGCTTCAATATTCCACTAACTAACCAACTAGGTTAGACCACCCAAATCTGTGTTTTTATTTTACTTTACATCCCAGAACAAAAGCGCTAATGGTGTTAGCATTGTCCATCTCCATACTGTTTAACGTTAGCGTTTGAGCTAACGCTATTGTAACAAACTATTTAATGTGATTAATATGACATACCGGTATTTGAATTTGGGTGATGTACCCATCAAATTGCTGTAGCGGAGGCTACATTTTGGCAAGGGAAAAACTGGCAAGGCCATTTTCAAATGGGTCCCTTCACCTCAGGATATTTGAATTATAATGGATTCTATGGGTACCCACTGTACCCACGAGTCTCCCGTTTACAGAAAAGTGAGCAATACCCTATGCTTATTTTAAAAAAATTCATGGAATAGGAGAGAAATGCATTACAAACATGAATATTAGTTATTGCACTTTCTGTGTAACTTTTGCCCCTTGCAATTTATCATTCTCACTCTCACTCTTTACGTTCTACCCTCAGCAGGCCTGCTGAGGGTTCTACCTTCATTAGGCCCGCTGAGGGTTCTACCTTCGTTAGGCCTGCTGAGGGTTCTACCTTCATTAGACCTGGTGAGGGTTCTACCTTCATTAGGCCTGGTGAGGGTTCTATCTTCATTAGGCCCGCTGAGGGTTCTACTGTACCTTCGTTAGGCCTGCTGAGGGTTCTACCTTCATTAGGCCTGCTGAGGGTTCTACCTTCATTAGGCCCGCTGAGGGTTCTACCTACATTAGGCCTGGTGAGGGTTCTATCTTCATTAGGCCTGGTGAGGGTTCTATCTTCATTAGGCCCGCTGAGGGTTCTATCTTCATTAGGCCTGCTGAGGGTTCTATCTTCATTAGGCCTGGTGAGGGTTCTATCTTCATTAGGCCTGCTGAGGGTTCTATCTTTATTAGGCCCGCTGAGGGTTCTACCTACATTAGGCCTGGTGAGGGTTCTATCTTCATTAGGCCTGGTGAGGGTTCTATCTTCATTAGGCCCGCTGAGGGTTCTATCTTCATTAGGCCTGCTGAGGGTTCTATCTTCATTAGGCCTGGTGAGGGTTCTATCTTCATTAGGCCCGCTGAGGGTTCTATCTTCATTAGGCCTGGTGAGGGTTCTATCTTCATTAGGCCCGCTGAGGGTTCTATCTTCATTAGGCCCGCTGAGGGTTCTATCTTTATTAGGCCTGGTGAGGGTTCTATCTTCATTAGGCCCGCTGAGGGTTCTATCTTCATTAGGCCCGCTGAGGGTTCTATCTTCATTAGGCCTGGTGAGGGTTCTATCTTCATTAGGCCTGGTGAGGGTTCTATCTTCATTAGGCCCGCTGAGGGTTCTATCTTCATTAGGCCTGGTGAGGGTTCTATCTTCATTAGGCCTGCTGAGGGTTCTATCTTCATTAGGCCTGGTGAGGGTTCTATCTTCATTAGGCCCGCTGAGGGTTCTATCTTCATTAGGCCTGGTGAGGGTTCTATCTTCATTAGGCCCGCTGAGGGTTCTATCTTCATTAGGCCCGCTGAGGGTTCTATCTTTATTAGGCCTGCTGAGGGTTCTATCTTCATTAGGCCCGCTGAGGGTTCTATGTTCATTAGGCCCGCTGAGGGTTCTATCTTCGTTAGGCCCGCTGAGGGTTCTATCTTCATTAGGCCCGCTGAGGGTTCTATCTTCATTAGGCCCGCTGAGGGTTCTATGTTCATTAGGCCCGCTGAGGGTTCTATCTTCGTTAGGCCCGCTGAGGGTTCTATCTTCATTAGGCCTGCTGAGGGTTCTATCTTCATTAGGCCCGCTGAGGGTTCTACCTTCGTTAGGCCTGCTGAGGGTTCTACCTTCGTTAGGCACGGTGAGGGTTTGGCTTGGCTTCAAACACATAATTAGCCAGTTAGTTGGAGGGAAGACACGTCTGGGAAGCCGCCTCCATTGGGGGCCATGAGGGTAAAGCAGCTAGAAGCCATAATGGGCCTCTGATGGGCCCTGAAGTCGTACATTTTGTTGCCATGAGTATTTGATGGCGTTTTATATAACTTCTGTCTTTGAGGAGTGAAGTCTAAATTGCCTCTCTGAGGACGGTGAAGTTCTGTAAAGTTATGTCTTGGTGAAGTGTCCAAATATGGGCCTGAGGGTTGGTCCTTTTAGAAGCCAGAGCTGGCCAGGCTTGAATGCACAGGTGCCAAAATGGGAAAATGGGTGAGAGTTGGATGCTGGAGCCCCCTGAGGCAGTCTGTGGCCTGTTTCCTGTTTCCTGTTAGATCACACAGTGGCTGAGGCAGTCTGTGGCCTGTTTCCTGTTTCCTGTTAGATCAGACAGTGGCTGAGGCAGTCTGTGGCCTGTTTCCTGTTAGATCAGACAGTGGCTGAGGCAGTCTGTGGCCTGTTTTCTGTTAGATCAGACATTGGCTGATGCAATCTGTGGCCTGTTTCCTGTCACATCAGTCTGTTTCCTGTTTCCTGTTAGATCAGTCTGTTTCCTGTTTCCTGTTACATCAGACAGTGGCTGATGCAATCTGTGGCCTGTTTCCTGTCACATCAGTCTGTTTCCTGTTTCCTGTTAGATCAGTCTGTGGCCTGTTTCCTGTTAGATCAGTCTGTGGCCTGTGTCCTGTTACATCAGTCTGTGGCCTGTTTCCTGTTACATCAGTCTGTGGCCTGTTTCCTGTTAGATCAGTCTGTGGCCTGTTTCCTGTTACATCAGTCTGTGGCCTGTTTCCTGTTACATCAGTCTGTGGCCTGTTTCCTGTTAGATCAGTCTGTGGCCTGTTTCCTGTTACATCAGTCTGTGGCCTGTTTCCTGTTACATCAGTCTGTGGCCTGTTTCCTGTTACATCAGTCTGTGTCCTGTTTCCTGTTACATCAGTCTGTGTCCTGTTTCCTGTTACATCAGCCTGTGGCCTGTTTCCTGTTACATCAGTCTGTGGCCTGTTTCCTGTGACATCAGTCTGTGGCCTGTTTCCTGTTACATCAGTCTGTGGCCTGTTTCCTGTTAGATCAGTCTGTGTCCTGTTTCCTGTTACATCAGTCTGTGTCCTGTTTCCTGTTACATCAGCCTGTGGCCTGTTTCCTGTTACATCAGTCTGTGGCCTGTTTCCTGTGACATCAGTCTGTGGCCTGTTTCCTGTTACATCAGTCTGTGGCCTGTTTCCTGTTACATCAGTCTGTGGCCTGTTTCCTGTTACATCAGTCTGTGTCCTGTTTCCTGTTACATCAGTCTGTGGCCTGTTTCCTGTTACATCAGTCTGTGTCCTGTTTCCTGTTACATCAGTCTGTGGCCTGTTTCCTGTTACATCAGTCTGTGGCCTGTTTCCTGTTAGATCAGTCTGTGGCCTGTTTCCTGTCACATCAGTCTGTGGCCTGTTTCCTGTTACATCAGCCTGTGGCCTGTTTCCTGTTACATCAGTCTGTGGCCTGTTTCCTGTGACATCAGTCTGTGGCCTGTTTCCTGTTACATCAGTCTGTGGCCTGTTTCCTGTTACATCAGTCTGTGGCCTGTTTCCTGTTACATCAGTCTGTGTCCTGTTTCCTGTTACATCAGTCTGTGGCCTGTTTCCTGTTACATCAGTCTGTGTCCTGTTTCCTGTTACATCAGTCTGTGGCCTGTTTCCTGTTACATCAGTCTGTGGCCTGTTTCCTGTTAGATCAGTCTGTGGCCTGTTTCCTGTCACATCAGTCTGTGGCCTGTTTCCTGTTACATCAGTCTGTGGCCTGTTTCCTGTTACATCAGTCTGTGTCCTGTTTCCTGTTACATCAGTCTGTGGCCTGTTTCCTGTTAGATCAGTCTGTGGCCTGTTTCCTGTCACATCAGTCTGTGGCCTGTTTCCTGTTACATCAGTCTGTGGCCTGTTTCCTGTTACATCAGTCTGTGGCCTGTTTCCTGTTACATCAGTCTGTGGCCTGTTTCCTGTTACATCAGTCTGTGGCCTGTTTCCTGTTACATCAGTCTGTGGCCTGTTTCCTGTTACATCAGTCTGTGGCCTGTTTCCTGTGACATCAGTCTGTGGCCTGTTTCCTGTTACATCAGTCTGTGGCCTGTTTCCTGTTACATCAGTCTGTGGCCTGTTTCCTGTTACATCAGTCTGTGGCCTGTTTCCTGTTACATCAGTCTGTGGCCTGTTTCCTGTTACATCAGTCTGTTTCCTGTTTCCTGTTAGATCACACAGTGGTTGGCCCCGTCAATCCTCAGAGGAAGAGGAGAATGTTTTGCCCAAAAACGGTTGGTGATAGAAATCCAAAAATTCAAGCTCACCCCGACCCAAAAAAGACACTTTCCCAACTGAAATGGAAGCAGACTGGTCTCTATAATTTTGCTATGGACGTGTTTGGAGATCAGGATATTAACAGCAGAGTTATTATGTTCCAAAGAGAAGACAAGACAAGAGAAGAGGAGAAAGGAGAGGAGAGAAGAAAGGCATAGAGAAGAATTTGGGTAGCTAGCAGTCCATTAGCGCCGCTACGACCACCTAACACGCAACACACACTCACTGACTCACACACACACACACACACACACACACACACACACACACACAACACACAACACACACACAAACACACACACACACACACACACACACACACACACACACCCCGGCTATGTAACTGTAACCTTAACAACCCCATCAACCTGCCAGCACATTGTGTTCTGTTAAGCTCCGTCCTCAGGTGGGCTCTCAGCTGACAGGAATGTGTGAAAGTGTTTGAAGCCTTTAAAATGGCAACCTGAGGGGGGGGGCAGCCAATAGAAGATGGGAAGAGAAGAGCAGAGGAGAGTCTCACTCATATTCTCCCTGCATATTAAACAGTATGTACTCTATGTGTTATTTTGTTCCAACACATTCATGCAAATGTCAAAAGTGATTGTTGCCAGCGATCTTATTTTCCACATACAGTAAGGTGCTTGAATTGGTGGCTGGAGTCGTATGTGTGCTCCTCAAGGGTTGTTATGGCGTGTGTTTCTTAAAGGAGACACGCTGGACCTTATTTCCAGCTTTAAATATGATGTTTAAGTCACCCTGACAACTTTGGTTTGATTAGCATCAGCAGAAACCATAATCAAACTGTGACCTGAAAACGAGGAAGACGGGGCATGTGAAATGCTTGTATTTATGTCTTGTAAATAGCTTATTTTCCGACACACAGTGGCTCATATGCTTATTATATCAGAGAGAGAACGAGCGATCTAATGTACCTACATGCCACTGGCAGCCTGCTCTCTTTGCTGTCCGTCACATAGATAGCAGCTCCCGCTGTATTCCCGGCTGCTGCTTGTAATCCATATATTGACGTTATTCCATACGGGCGACCAAATATGATCAAAGATCAAATATCTGCTAGGCTAGGCAGGCTAAGCTACCCAACAAACTGGATGCAAGTCAACTATGACCTGCCCCGGAAGTAGTTATTTTCTTCTTCTGTTTGGTAATACAGAGGAACAGCCGGGAATGCAGCGGGAGCCGTTGAAAACCGGCGTTGAAACGTTATCGTCCTCGAGACAAGACGCTGTCTCTACGCCTGCCTGTGTGTCTGTGCAGTCAGACCGGGGAGCTGGGGGGCGGGGCCTCGGCTAAATATGGCAAACTCCTCGGGGGGCACACATGTAGCCGACACCCCGCAAAACACACATCGTCACTTATCTCGAACGCTTGCAAAGTTTATCGTAAGGAGGTGAACGAAGCCAGATGCAGTACATGCAACTTGAGTGTAGGTGGCAGGTTCGAGGTGAAGAAGAATTTGCTGGGTTTGAAATGTTTGAAATGTGAAAAGTCGTTCAGTGACAGCTAATCAGCTTCAAGCAGGACTACCGGTAAATGTCTTTTCTAAAATTGCTGACAAGCTCATTGTGCTTGGTGTCCAAGAGCAATGATGAGTCAATGTATTGTCTCCTCAGAGACAGAGAGACAGTTTAGCTTATTTTTATACACTGGTGTGTCTTCTAAGCAATCAAATAGGAGACAGGAGTATTAACCCTAACACAGGAGACAGGAGTATTAACCCTAACACAGGAGACAGGAGTATTAACCCTAACACAGGAGACAGGAGTATTAACCCTAACACAGGAGACAGGAGTATTAACCCTAACACAGGAGACAGGAGTATTAACACAGGAGACATGAGTATTAACCCTAACACAGGAGACAGGAGTATTAACCCTAACACAGGAGACAGGAGTATTAACCCTAACACAGGAGACAGGAGTATTAACCCTAACACAGGAGACAGGAGTATTAACCCTAACACAGGAGACAGGAGTATTAACCCTAACACAGGAGACAGGAGTATTAACCCTAACACAGGAGACAGGAGTATTAACACAGGAGACAGGAGTATTAACACAGGAGACAGGAGTATTAACCATAACACAGGAGACAGGAGTATTAACCCTAACACAGGAGACAGGAGTATTAACACAGGAGACAGGAGTATTGAGACAAGAGTATTAACCCTAACACAGGAGACAGGAGTATTAACCCTAACACAGGAGACAGGAGTATTAACCCTAACACAGGAGACAGGAGTATTAACCCTAACACAGGAGACAGGAGTATTAACACAGGAGACAAGAGTATTAACCCTAACACAGGAGACAGGAGTATTAACCCTAACACAGGAGACAGGAGTATTAACCCTAACACAGGAGACAGGAGTATTAACCCTAACACAGGAGACAGGAGTATTAACACAGGAGACAAGAGTATTAACCCTAACACAGGAGACAGGAGTATTAACATAGGAGACAGGAGTATTAACCCTAACACAGGAGACAGGAGTATTAACCCTAACACAGGAGACAGGAGTATTAACATAGGAGACAGGAGTATTAACCCTAACACAGGAGACAGGAGTATTAACCCTAACATACATGTCTTTGATGGTGGGAGGAACCCAGAGTACCCGGAGGAAACCCACACGAACACGGGGAGAACATGCAAACTCCACACAGAGGACCTGGGACGGACGGGGGTTCGAACCCCGGGACCTTCTTGCTGTGAGGCAGCAGTGCTAACCACTGAGCCACTGTGCCATCCAAGTCAAGTGTTACCAAAAACCACATATGCTGTTTCAAGCCCTTCAGCAATTGATCAGTCTTGCAGTTATTTATCTACATTCTTATTTTGGGGTCTCCAAAATTACCTCCACAATTTGGTTTCTGCTTTGTGCTATTTCTCTTTGTGTGCACTGTACAGTATTATGGTTTTATGACCGTTATTATGGCACCCTCTGCTTGTTTGCTACCCTTCTAAATGTAAAGTGGCGCTTTTGTATCAAACCTACTTCCATTTGATGCATTATGTAATGCGATTTATGCAAATGATATAGGCCACTGCTAACCCCGCTCAGCTCCTGGAGCTGTGTTTCCCGCAGCAAACTAAGCAAGATGGAGAGATTCTCATTACTCCATATAGACCTTTCTGTCAGGAGCCATTTGCAAGGCAGACAGTGCAGCAAGTGGTTTGAAGAGCAGTCAAATGAATGCTGTGCTGCTCCCAGTCATTACTGTGATGCTCTCACTCAGTGCTGCTCCCAGTCATTACCGTGATGCTCTCACTCAGTGCTGTGCTGCTCCCAGTCATTACTGTGATGCTCTCACTCAGTGCTGTGCTGCTCCCAGTCATTACTGTGATGCTCTCACTCAGTGCTGCTCCCAGTCATTACTGTGATGCTCTCACTCAGTGCTGTGCTGCTCCCAGTCATTACTGTGATGCTCTCACTCAGTGCTGTGCTGCTCCCAGTCATTACTGTGATGCTCTCACTCAGTGCTGTGCTGCTCCCAGTCATTACTGTGATGCTCTCACTCAGTGCTGCTCCCAGTCATTACCGTGATGCTCTCACTGTGTGCTGTGCTGCTCCCAGTCATTACTGTGATGCTCTGTGCTGCTCCCAGTCATTACTGTGATGCTCTGTGCTGCTCCCAGTCATTACCGTGATGCTCTGTGCTGCTCCCAGTCATTACTGTGATGCTCTCACTCAGTGCTGCTCCCAGTCATTACCGTGATGCTCTCACTGTGTGCTGTGCTGCTCCCAGTCATTACTGTGATGCTCTCACTCAGTGCTGTGCTGCTCCCAGTCATTACCGTGATGCTCTCACTCAGTGCTGCTCCCAGTCATTACTGTGATGCTCTCACTCAGTGCTGCTCCCAGTCATTACTGTGATGCTCTCACTGTGTGCTGTGCTGCTCCCAGTCATTACTGTGATGCTCTCACTCAGTGCTGCTCCCAGTCATTACTGTGATGCTCTCACTGTGTGCTGTGCTGCTCCCAGTCATTACTGTGATGCTCTCACTCAGTGCTGTGCTGCTCCCAGTCATTACCGTGATGCTCTCACTCAGTGCTGCTCCCAGTCATTACCGTGATGCTCTCACTCAGTGCTGCTCCCAGTCATTACTGTGATGCTCTCACTCAGTGCTGCTCCCAGTCATTACCGTGATGCTCTCACTCAGTGCTGCTCCCAGTCATTACCGTGATGCTCTCACTCAGTGCTGCGCTGCTCCCAGTCATTACCGTGATGCTCTCACTCAGTGCTGTGCTGCTCCCAGTCATTACCATGATGCTCTCACTCAGTGCTGCGCTGCTCCCAGTCATTACCGTGATGCTCTCACTCAGTGCTGTGCTGCTCCCAGTCATTACCGTGATGCTCTCACTCAGTGCTGCGCTGCTCCCAGTCATTACTGTGATGCTCTCACTCAGTGCTGCTGTGGGAGTTACGCTGAAGAATCAACACTGATGACATCCTCTGAAACAGCACTTATTCCATGCCACAGTATCTCCATTGAAACATCGACTGTAGGGATGGGCATTTCAAGCAAAAAATACTATTCGGTATGAATGGGTATCGTTTGGATTTTATCGATACCGATACCGGTACTGCTTATCGATTCGATACTGATACTTATCCATGCTCTTATCGATACTACTCTCCATAATTTGGTGCAAGAAATAAAGGCATGAGATGAAAAGATGCGAATAGATTCAACAGTTATTTTGTTATTACTAGGGATGTCCCGATCCGATCACGTGATCGGAAATCGGGGCCGATCACGTGATTTTCAACTGATCCGGAATCGGGGGGAAGAGATCGGATTTTTATGTATAAAAATGTCACAAAACAAATATGCCAATTCTCACATTTCAGTCATCCAAATAAACAATCTGTCATTTATTTTATCATTGCAATTTGTCATATTCATCGTAAACACGAGCCCTCTTGCACGCAGCAACATACGCAGTTTTAACTTTAGTAGTGGGGAGTGACGAGTGAGCATTGATAAGAAGCGAACTAATCCGTTGCAACAGCGCACAAGAGATTGGCCATTTTGGGGCGCAACAAACCTCTCTGTGCTATTGTCCTGTTGTTTGCGGCGCCAAAATGGCCGCGGTTCTCTTGCTATTGTCACTTCTTTCCTTCCATACTCTTTGTTTAGTGTTCGACTAGCCACACATCAGAACTGATCAGAACGCGATAAAACATACAAAAACACATGTCCAACCATAACTAGATGGTCGCACAGTGGCTAAAACAGAAACAAGACGTAACGTTAGTTAGGGATCATGATGAAACTCACCTAGGAGTCGGACTAGGAAGAAAAGCCAGAAGTGCACTGCCTGCAGTAAAGTTCCCATAACGAACATCTTTTTGTTGTCGGCATTCCGTCGGTCTTGTGAATAAAATCTGTCGTTCCTCCATGGTGTCAGAAGTGGCCGGACTGCACTCGTCTCACAGATAAAGTTTCAAACATTTTAAATCCACACAGACTGTCCTCAGTGTCTCCATGTTGTCTAACTTGTAAACAGAGCTGCACCGCTGCACCCCGCCCCCATTTAGCAAGCATGCTCAAGAAGAGTACCTGGCTGCAGACAGTGGAGAACCTCCATGCCTGATTCTATTGATGTGGCTCAATGGCCGAAACTCGAAACAATAGCAGACATTAGCCAGTGAAATGAAATTAGGCAGCATGCAAATGAATACTACCAGCCGTGTCCAGAGATAGCCTAGGTAATTTCTCTCTCAGAGTCAGTTTTTATCTTACAAAATATACCTATTTACTGATTCTAAAACGACTCAATTTTATGTGTTATGTGTTTTCACCATACAACCTTTCACCTCAAATTGCTAGATTTCAACATGGCGAGTTTGTAGTGAAAAAAACAGTCTGTGTCATATTTTTTATTTTGTTATTTTGTGCTGCACCATTGATAAGCTGTAAAGATATTTTATTTTGTTTACTTGGTTTAAAACCAATGCTGCACTAACTGAGTTGTGGTTGTGATAAAAGAGCCGTACAAAGATGTCATATTGGTTGGTTAAAATAAAAACACTTAAACACTTAGAAGAAAAGGGGGGAAAAGCATCCAAGTTGTCTCAACTTGTTGTCCCAACTATTTCTGCAATGCATTGCAGAAATATCGGATCGGGACTCGGTATCGGCAGATACTCAAAATCATATGACTCGGACTCGGACTCGGGGGCAAAAAAAAGGTGATCGGGACATCCCTAGTTATTACTCATTACAAGTTCAACTCCTGAGAAGGCCTATTTCACCGCTGTGAAGATGATGATCTATTAAACCTAGGTCACTGGAGCTTGTGGACCAAGTCAACGTATCTGCTGAACTGATGGCTGGATCTGCATGTAACTGGAGGAGGTAACGTTACAGGTAAAGTGAGTAAAGTAAAGCAGCTCTGACGTCCTCGGTGCTGCGGGATCTACAGAGAAGACGACAGTCACCCTCATTCTAATAAGCCCATGTGCCCAACAACAAGAAATGCTTTCAATCTCTGACACTGAGGGACAACTGTCGCCAAAAGACTTATTCTGAAGGAATGGAAGTCCTCCTCTTCACCTTCTTTTCAGGTGTGGCTGATGGACATGATCTCTGTTGTACAGATGGAGAGACTTTGGTCCCTGAGAGCCAACTCTCTTAAGAGGTTCTCAACTATCTGGGACAAAGTTTTTGGCCTACTTTGACGAGATTAAGAATGACAGATGACTGAGGTTGGGGGTGGCGGATGGCTCACCTGGCTGGTATCTCGTCCCTTGCGTGGGACCCCACATTATTTCTTGCAAACACAGACTGGCAGCACCATGTTGTAATGTTGAATCTTGATGATGTATGTATATATATATACTGTATATATATACTTTTTTTTTCTTCTTTCTTTTCCTGTGTCTGAGACTATCTTGTTTGGATTTTGTTCTATCATTTTTTTTTTTATGAAATATAAAAAAACAAGCAATCAATGCTTTGGTAAGCCATGCCATGCAGTATAGTAGCGCTACTAAAAAGCTAAAATGCTTCAGGACATTCTGCTTACACTATATTCTCCACCTACTCATTCCTCTTCCCTGTCCTTGTGGATTACAGTTACAGTATGCTGGCCAAACTAAGCAATGCTCACACACGGGCATCAGTGAGCACAGAAGTGGCCATATGCAGAAGAGCAGATGACAAGTCGGGAAGTTGCCAGGAGCCTCTACGAGTGCGCGCCGTCCCCCAGACACCCGTGTCATTTTGTAGGATAGACAAAGTACTCCCAACATTAAGAACAGCCTGGCCACCGGCCTGAACCGCTCGGCTCAATTGGATTCTCAGTGTGTACATAAGACCCAGACTTATTTTGTGGCAGCCACCCGCAATGTCAGACGGGTCATAAATAAATTCCCCCATGCTGAAGTAATATTATATCAACAGTGACTCTTGTAGTCTTCTGCACTGCTCACTTCCCCTGGTCTGTCATCATCATCACAGATATCGTGGGAATCAGCACACCATATGCTCTTAGCAAAAATACTTTCTCTGAGTGTTATTAGCTTCCCACTCTTGCCCTCCGCCCCTGGGTTTTCTCTTTCCGATGTGCCTGGAATAAAATCTCGATTTTGCCCCGTTACATTTTTTTGCTCTGCTCTCTAGTCACATGATCACTTGTAACTATTTGTACTATTTGTAACTATTTTGTAACTTTTTTCTTCATACATTTTCGACATGGCTCTTTTCTCTCTCTCCGGAAAACCCCATTTGTGTTTCTACAGTAACATTATGTTGTTGTTTTTTTCATAATTCCACTGCTCCCTGGGAAGAAGCAGAACAAACTATGCAATGAAAACATTCCCATAATTAAAAGCAATTCAAGCACGAGCGGAACAGTGATGTGCACCTGCTACAGTCCAGGTGCTGCCAAAAACACTGGAGTGTACTGTAAGCACCGCTATTCAAAGCATGCATAGCTGTAGTGTGTTTGTTGGCGAAGGGTAATTGTATATTCTTAAGGGATGGTGTCTGCGTCTGTTGCTACTGTTCGTAAGCCTTCCCACAATGCAAAGCAACAGAATGCCAACACAGCTTTTTTTTTGCCAATGTTGAGGAAGACAGGAAGAGGCCAAACAAAGCGTGCACAGGTGTACAGGCCACCGCCATGCTGTATGCATCTGCTCCATCTCCACCTCCTCTTCTCTCACCGCCAGGTAGAGCGGAGAAAGGTCGGCGGTAAGGTCAAAGTTGAAATAATTTGAACTTTGACCTCAGCGCACGGTGGCAAATTTCGAGGGGTGCGTGCGACGCCAAGGGTAGTGCTGCGGCATAGTTGGGATGCACCGCTCTCCCCGAAAAGAACGGCACAGCGGGCGAAGAGCTGTTTTACCGCGGATCATGTGAGGGGGCGGGGCTCCAAACGCTCCAATGAAAGCAATAGTGTGGAGACTCTCTGAGACACTTGAAAGCGTCGACTCAAGTCCTCATTTCTGTCGGCGACGGTTTCAAAAGTGTCGCCAGACCAAGCATAAATTGGGCTTAAGACCCTCCATTAAAGCCAAGCCTATAATGACATTGTGTGAAATAGCATTTAGACCACTTGATGCTCAAATTCTCCATTCAACCAATAGAGACAACATTCTCTGAAACAGCATTCACAATATGCGACACTAAACGGCTCTATTGAAATGCTCTGAAACAGTGACTGACATGTGACATGAAAACTCTCTTCTCATGCTCACATTTAGACTGTGTGACATAAAAAAACCCACAATGACATCAAAATGATCTTAGACAGTATTTAGACAATCATCATCTCCGCTGAGACAAACGGGCTACGAATGAAGCTTTCTGAAATAGGATTCCGACCACTATAATTCTGCCAAAGAAATATAATAGGACCAAATATAATTCTGCTAATGAAATTCATGTGACAACATTTATTCTGGTTATTTTCACAGGGACAATATCAAATTATCTGGGCTTTCCTGCTTCAATGTCTGCCTAAACTTGAAAAAAGCCTTAGATGACCACAGAGGACACACTCTTCTTAATCTGCTTTTGGTATTTATTTCGAAGATTTTTTTTTAACTGTAATGCAATTAGTAGTAGCTTGATAAGCTAAAAATGAAAGAAAAAGAAAAGAAAAGAAACGCCTCCGTTACTGTTGTTCAAATGCAAAACACCCACAACAAAGCAATTCAAATGGTACCTCAACCTCCACATGATACACAGCCCACACTGACCATAAGCTAGCATCCACAAACTAAGCCACCATGTGCTCGTTAAGAATGCACATGCTGTACAAACGGAATTTCGACAAAATGATTAACTACAAAACGTCTACATTTTACTAACAAGTATTTCTACCATACCAATAGGCTAGCATCCCTAAACTCACCCAACATGTTGATGCCAGCTCGCCTGCTTGCTTTTCAGGTGAAATCCTCTTCAGACTGGACCAGAAAGCTTCTTCATGGAGCATGTGAGCAGCAGCTGCTGGGGCTGTTAACTGTTTCCTGTCCACTGGACTGGTTTTAGCACCACAATTCACAGTTTGTCCACATAGGGGCGCTGATAATCAAACTAGATCCCTCTGACTTCAGAAATTCACTGGTATAGTAGTAGTAAAGCAAAAAAGAATCTAATTATCTGGACATATTTTGTAAAACTCCGTGTCCACTTGCTGTTCTAATGGATTTGGCTTGTGTCTTCACTCTTCACAGACAGGGATGGACTGTGAATCAGAGACACTGCCACCAATCAGCCTTCTGCCACTGAAATGCTTCATTGAAACTAGAGCCCGACCGATACTGCATTTTTGAGGCCGATGCCGATACCGATATTAGGGAGTTAAAAAAAAAATCTGATATCGATATATCGGCCGATATTCTTATATTATATATACCCATTATATTAAAAGAAATGCAATGATCCCTCAAATATCAAACACTTGACAAAGACCTAACTTGACACGACTTGAGATATGTAATGTAGGGAGGATATTTTACAGCTTATCAATCAACTTTATTGTCCAAAATTCAATCAAAATCAATGCAATGAAACAGTAAACTTCACTGGGAATTTAATAATTATAAATAACTAGAAATAGAAAAACACAAATAGAACAAATATAAAATATAACTTGAGTTAAGAAAAAAGATCAAATATACACAACATGCTGTCTATAAGTTCAAAAATGAAAAATAAAAAAATATCGGCAATACAGTATCGGTGGACCGATATATCGGTCGGCTCTAATTGAAACCAATGCTAATGCCTGTATTTGAGGCAAAGTGGCAGCTCCTCTGAACACCATGCCCCCACCTCACCTATCCAGTCATAAGTGAACCACGTATGTTACAGGGTCATCAGCATACACTGTAACTCACACTACTACATACACAAGGCTATAATTGCACAGTCCAGTGCTAGAAAAGTGACAGGCGATTGAAAGGTCTTGGCCAGGTAGGTGGAAACATATGAGAGGAATGCTGTCTGTTATATACAGTCAGGGCTGTGAATGTCAGTTTCATAATATGACCCAGTACAGATCACTGGATGCCTGTGTTTTAGATTTTAGAATAGAATTAGAATCAGAAGAATATATCTCCATAATGTTTGTTATTATTTTCAGTGTCGTTGGGACTATGTTGCCTCCAAAAACCCATCAAATGTGATGTTTTATAGACGGTATTTCAATGTTCAGCCTGGAACACCATGATTGTCTTAAAATGACGTCAATATGTATTAAATTACATTTTGTGTCTGTATTGTCACAACGTTCCACACTTCCAACATATTTCTAATGAATCAACCTATTTGCAATTCTTTTGCAGGCTAACGAATCAAGGCCATACAGTAATAGCAGCATCTTTCCTGTCTACGTCTAATCTCATAAAGCAGAATGCAAAGCGTTTACCATGGGTTTATTTCAGTCATTGCAATGGATAAATTCTGTTTCTTAATTGAAGGTGTGATAGATTCGCCATATTTTGGAAAACATTTGATGTTGCTATGGGGGGGGGGGGGGGGACTAACAAAAATAGCTAGTACTCAAATACAATACACAAACAGATGCAGGTATAGCTAAAACAGTTAATTATATCCCTTACTAGTTATTGATTACACTTCCCCCATGTTGTTATTGATTCAGAACTTTATATTTTGGACTCTCAACCCGACTAAATCCACAAGTCAAAGTCTAGTCTAGTGAATGTCTCCCTGCTTCCAGAGAGGAAGCAACATGGAGGAAAAAACATCCCATGGCAGGTGTGGTGATCTAAAGAAAAATAACATCCCATGGCAGGTGTGGTGATCTAAAGAAAAATAAGGTCAAGCAAGACGCAGAGGCACATTCTTCACAAATAAAAGTATCAATCAGCCACAGATGGAGATACCTCTGTATCCGTGCCAACAACACATTTATTTTGTACTTGGAAAGGAAAGACACAGAACCATTTAGATAATTGTTTCCTCTTTTCCATAATTACAGAGTAATTAGACCACAACGAAATATGGTGCATTCAGCAGTGTTGATGGGCACCATCGAGGCAACACCACCAACTCACCACTTCAATTGGCTCCCAGCTGCAACCTTTTGGTTATTAACCAACTCACTAATTAGGGCCCCAGCACTGGAACACCTAAATGGACTGGAAGTTGGACACCCTAATTAAGGTTTTGGTGCACCTGTGAAACTTCCTGCCTTTTAGACACAAAATGGTTCCTGTGAAAAGGGTCTATTAGTCAGCTGATCAAGACTAACCTGCTGCCCCAAAGACCAGTTTCAATTAGATACATAATGACACTGCTCAAGGCTAACCTGCTGCTCCAAAGACAAGTTTCAAGACTAACCTGCTGCCCCAAAGACAGGTTTCAATGAGGTACATAATGACACTGCTCAAGACTAACCTGCTGCCCCAAAGACCAGTTTCAATGAGCTACATAATGACACTGCTCAAGACTAACCTGCTGCACCAAAGACAAGTTTCAATGAGCTACATAATGACACTGCTCAAGACTAACCTGCTGCACCAAAGACAAGTTTCAATGAGCTACATAATGACACTGCTCAAGACTAACCTGCTGCACCAAAGACAAGTTTCAATGAGCTACATAATGACACTGCTCAAGACTAACCTGCTGCACCAAAGACAAGTTTCAATGAGCTACATAATGACACTGCTCAAGACTAACCTGCTGCCCCAAAGACAAGTTTCAATGAGCTACATAATGACACCTTCCATGAGAAACTGGTTGCTGGCATGAGAGTAAAAGCAGCTCGGTCTCATTGCCAGCGTGTCCAGATGTGATGAGGTAACGGCAGAGGAAGGTAATAACCCAAGGGGTCCTGACAAATAGCTGCGCTCAGTAGGCTACTATAGCATTTGTGATGAAGCAACCTTTAAACTGAGTGTTATGCAAGTCAAACGTTTATTTAAAGGGTAACTTAACACCAAAGCCAAATCTGTGTAAAGCCTGCCATCTACTGGTAAAAAAAAAATAAAAAAAAATAAAAAAAACATGCCCCTGAAATTGCCATCTGCTATTGGCTGATCTTTGGTGATGCCCGGTGATGTCACCTTGTTTAGAGGCGATCAGCCAAAAGTAGATTAGTCTTTAAAGTGATCATCCGCAACATTGATTTCAGCGACACCTTTGGTGATAAGCGGTCATTGCGTTGGTGTTTTTGCAATCAATGTAAGCACTGGTTCCACATAATGCAATTACTCAATGTAGACTGTGGCTTCTTATATTCCCTCTGCCTCCGTCTACTCCTCTATCTATTTTCTATGCCCACTTATTTCTATTTAGGGTGATGGCAGGACAGGTCGCCCATCCATCACACAGGCAGAAAAAACACATTCACGCCCACATTCACACCTGGGCAATTTACAGTCTCCATGTCAAATGAGCTGCTTGCTTTTGGACTGTGGGAGGAGAGCGCAGCACCCGGAAGAAACCCCTAATTATTTATTTATTCCAAACATAGCTTCCATCCACAGGAGAGGATTTCTCTTGAGGAAGAGGGACCCCCTTGGAGGTCCAACAGCAGATACAGTATAAACACTTTCATGAACAGGGTATAGGTTGATTCACTATTGTGTGAATGGTCTCAAGCAGAAATGAACCGTTATTTACAGATGTCGCTCATTTGTTTCAGCAGTGCTGCAGTACTGCCACGGTGGTAAAAGTTGTTGTTGTTTTTTCTTTCTGATTCCCCCCCATGTTCTCCCCAATTGTACTTGACCAATTTC
The DNA here is from genome assembly GCF_964638095.1 of Poromitra crassiceps. Taxonomy (NCBI): domain Eukaryota; kingdom Metazoa; phylum Chordata; class Actinopteri; order Beryciformes; family Melamphaidae; genus Poromitra; species Poromitra crassiceps. Next base: position 39,377,963 of record NC_139632.1, read on the forward strand.
CCCCTGCTGCCGATCTGGGGAGAGCCGTAGACTAGCACCATGCTTCCTCCGATACATGTGCAGTCGCCAGCCGCTTCTTTTCACCTGACAGTGGGGAGCTTCACCGGCAGGACGTGGCACATGGGAGGATCCCGCTATTCCCACCAGTTCCCTTCTGCCCCAAACAGGCGCCCCGACCGACCAGAGGAGGGGCTAGTGCAGCGACCAGGATGGGTATACCCTGAATCCGGCTTCCCACCCGCAGACACAGCCAATCGTGCCTGTGTGGACGCCCGACCAAGCCGGAGGTAACACGGGGGCGCGAACCTGCGACCCTCGTGTTGGGCTTTTGTTATTTAAACGTTTTCATCGTTCTTAACGAAAGCATACCGTGGCAGCAGTGCTGCGAGTTTAGATGAGTAACATCTGTATGAGAAAAGGTTGAGGATTAATAACCATTTTGGAGTGGAACCCTTCTTTTGCATGGAACACACTGAAATTGGCTCATGGAATACCATCATAATAAAACAGTCCTGAGCCACAACTGCAAATCTAATGTTCAGCTGCTGACTTGCAAGTACAAAAAGATAAACACCAAAAAAAAGAGGTAAAACCAGAGTGTGAGCCGACCAGCTTCTCTAGCGACAACAGCACCGCAGGGTCAACTAGGACTCTATAATTTATGAACTAGCTCCCTCCTATGTACAGAGAGGGTAGAAGAGGCAGACGAGGAGACGAGGAGATGAGGAGACGAGGAGAGGAGACGAGGAGAGGAGGGTAGAAAGGAGAGGGAGACAAACGGTGAGTAGAGATTTTCCTTGAGGGCTGAGCTATGTAGATCAGAGCCCTGGGGAGCGCACGCCACGGTGTGTGAACTGCTGGAGCCTACTGCACACTGGAAACTACAAATGCCATGTGACACAGTAAGGCTGCAAAGACGGTATAGGAGGATAAAAAAAATACGAATACAATTAAAAACGAGAAACTTCAGCAAAGCTTAGTGGCGGTTCGTGTCGTCCCGACTTCATATGGAGATCACCTTTCGTTAGAGGGACGACGCGGTTGAGTTCTTGAGGAGAATCGTCATTTTTGGCGTCGACCTATCCGCCTTATTCCTAGCTGCCATGACGCCTTACGTGAAATATGGGTGCTTCTTCCAAATCCTCCCAGCCATACTGCCATACTGTAGCACGTAACGCGTCCAGCTTGGCAAAAATCTCATCGATAAATATCCCGAGTTGTTCAAAGAGCAACAGAAATGTTGATAGATGAAATTATTACATTCTCTCAAATAAGTCGTCAAATGATGTGTTGTGTATTGCGACAAGCCACTTTTTTTTCCCAGCGTCGGAGTTTTAACGAGGAAATGCGCCAGCTGCAACAATCAGTCAGGTTCTAGACCGGACCTTGCACCCATCATTATTTTACAGCGGGGCATTCAAAAATAATAAATAATAATAAAAAAATATTTTAAAAAAATAAAAAAAATAAGGTGGATTGAGGGATCAATTAGTGTAGGGATCGTAAACATGTTTGACACAGATTACGTGGATGTGGCGTGTTACAACAATCGTCGGACAGACACACCTCGCGCTGTAAATGTCGGCTTTTTCGACCACTATTTCTATATTATTACTATATATTAATATATTCGGGCTGGGCTGGGTATATTCGCGATGAGCGATCAAGGTGTTCTCGCCCATGTGCTCGCCGCTCGGTCTGCGTTGTACAACCCTGGTTCAGGGAGGCCTTCAGGTGCCACTGTACTAAATTAGACACAAGGCCCAGGCCCCACAATCCCTATAATAGCATCATCACCCCTGAAGACATCAACGCACATCAAATCTGAGCTCAGATCATTTCCCCCGGGTGACGCTGTCGTGCTGGGTAGCGTTAACCCCGCTACCAAACCCCCCCAAAAACTAAATATGCAGAAGAAGTCAGTCTTGATTAGGATCAGCTGCCAGGAGGTGTGTGTTTTTTTTCATGCCTAACATCTTTACAGATGGAGCCAGAGCAAAGCTGCTTGTCCCTCTCTCGCATCCCATCAGCCCGTCTGGATCTCCGGGGTGGGGGAGATAGGGTAATGTCATTAAGGGCTATTTGCCAGAGCCAAATCGTCGCATCCAGACAGCCTTCCTAGTCCGTGTCTCGGTCGTGACAAGTCCTTGGAGGGCTGTGAGATGAGCATACACACACATACACATACACACACACACACACACACACACACACACACACACAAATGCCGCATTCATCCAGTTGTAGTATACGCTGATGGTGCCCCCGCAGCACTCCCTGGATCGGAGAGAGACTCGATTCACCACACGCGCACGCACGCACGCGCGCGCACACACACACACACACACACACACACACACACACCGCCCCCCCATCCTGGCCCCCATCAGGCTTAGAAGGGCTATGCCTACATTTAATTAACATTTTCGATTACTAATAGACTAATAATAATATGCAGTGGATGGATACATTTAGCCTTTTCCAAGCCGTTTTATTTTTTATTTGTTTTATTTGTTTTAACAGATGGCCTATCCTCATTAAGGATCATTATCTGTCTGTATGAATATCCACTAATTCGGATAATTAATTTCGATCAAGGAAGAGCCACATGGATGTTTGCTCTCATCACACTGGCCTCAAGATGAGCCGTGACAGTGTTTGTCGGGCTGGACACGGACACGAGGCGGCAGGTGGCAGCGCAGCGCGGCCGCGGACAGACCGGCGCGCCTTCCTGGGCGGACGGAGGGATGTTTTAATTTGTTGATCTTCTCTCAATGTATTTCTCACGTTGCTGCTACAGCGGGAAGACCTTTAGGAGAACACATTCACCATTCATCTTTTTTCTTCATTATCCCGAGCTCATTTTGCGCAGCTCGCTGAGTGAGTGCGCAGCTCTGTGCGTCCATGCACTAGAGAGAGAGAGAGAGAGAGAGAGAGAGAGAGAGAGAGAGAGAGAGAGAGAGAGAGAGAGAGAGAGAGAGAGAGAGAGATGGATAGACAGAGAGAGAGAGAGCTCAAAGTGGCAGCAGATGGGAGAGGAGACTCAGGAGAGGAGGAGATGTTGCGTTCTGTTTTGGGGACATTTCCAGCCTCTCAAATGCATTATTATTTTTTCCTGCAATAACCCCCTTTCCACAAAGCAGAAATAACGTCATGTGCAGAAAAGGCAACCATTATCTCAACATCCACTTGAACTTGCACCCCCAACCCCCCCCCCCCCCCACACACACACACACACACGCACTGACACACACACTCCTCTTCCATCACCACCACCTCATCCTCCTCTTCCTCTTATAATTCCGACCAGTAGGCTACATAATAAACTCCGGGAAATACTGCATTGCATTGCACTCCTTTGCTTTTCTGCAAACGCGCTAAGTAGCAGATAGACCCACACAGGAATTCCCCTATGCCCGTGATGGCGCTTGTCGAGTTAAAAGTCAGAATATTTACCGTGAAGGAAGGATCCCATCCGCTGCTTCGTTCACCTCAGATATTCCTCTGTGCCTTATTACGTCCCGTTTAGGATAATGAACATTTCCTTGCAAAAGCCATTATTCCAGCCTCCAACGCCAAAAAAAATAAATAAATAAAAAATAAAATCCCGACGCGCAAGCCTTGGAAATAAGCCTTGGAAAATCAGGCTGGCGCACTTTTCACTCCAGAGGGAAGAAGAAAGTCGTATCAAATGCGGTCCAACATTTAGGGAACAAATTACGGGAAGCCTCTTAGTCCAAAACGCAAGTCGGTTATTAATCCCCAAAAATGTTTCTACTTGTGGTATAAATAGTATTCTCCTAGACAGAAAAGCCCATTACGCTCCTGTAGCTCTCCTGTGCGCACCGCTCTGGAAGGCTGGAGAGAAAGACGCAAGAGTGGGCTGATTCCCCCCCATCCTCCGCTCTCTCCTCACGATCCAGGCTGCGCTTGGCTGACAGAACACCGTGCAGGCTGCTCTCTCCTCGGTCCGCTCCTCTCCTCTCCTCTCTCCTCCTCCTCTCCCCCAGCCCGCCGTGCCGTCTCTCTCTCGGCAGCTTTCGTGGAGCAGAGACGCACCTAGCGGTCTTGGAGGGAACTCCAACAAACGAAGTCCAGCCCCCCCCCCCCCCCCCCCCACACCGTCCTGCTGGGTTTAAAGAAACATGGGATGATTTCCCCCCCTGCTCTTTATTTCATTTTATTTGGATCATTTCAGGGGGGAGAATTTGCCATAATTTGCTTATAAATAGACACAATTTCTGAAGAGATCTGCAAAGCACATCTGATGGTTTACCGTATTTATTTTAAATTGGACCATACTAATAAAGATTTAAAACAAAATGTAAATATGCCAGATTTTGCAACCAGGCTAAGTCCCTTGGCAGCTTGAAAAAAATAAAAAAAAATAAACGAGGAAAAAAAAATCACAAA
>NC_139632.1:39389875-39402375 GCF_964638095.1 Poromitra crassiceps
GTTATCCCATATGGGATATATTTATTTTTGAGAAATTAAGGACATCTATGATTTATTAAGAGGTTCAATTGGTTTAGGTTATGATAAGTTAAGTTAACCCATTGATACCTGATGCAGCATTTGCGTGCATATCCCTTTAAGACCGCAAACAGCGTTGAGGACAGCAGGACAGCTTTTTAGACGATGAAAACAACAACGATGAGTTAATTTCAGAGCCAGATGATCATGCTGACCTGATAAGACAGAGATCAGTGGACGAGGGACATGTTTGTGGACTTGGACTTGGACGATGAGGACGAGGAGTGTGTGTTTGATGGATTTCAAGCAGACTGGAAAACTACTAACTATCAGCCACGTCAGAAGAGCCACTAAGCCAGGGAAGATATTGATGAAAAAGAAGATTCAGACCCAGATTGGATGATGGATGGGGCTTCCGAGTGCGTGCGTGTGTGTGTGTGTGTGTGTGTGTGTGTGTGTGTGTGCATATGTGTGTTCTTTCGTGACCATGTGGGCACTCTGGTGCTCTCCAGGAGGTTGTGTATGGTGTTTACCAGCCGTAGCCTCGGCAACAGTGGTAATTGATGTCTTCCCTGATAAGAACCAATCAGCTGTGTTAAATGATGGCTATTTTCCCAATGTGTTAATAGCAGTGATTTCTCCGATACCAGAGGACCAGAGGATACAACTGATCAATCAATCATGAGTGCAGCTGGGAGCGCGGACTGGAGACATTTATCAGCCCGCAGCACCAGTGTGTGACTGCGTGTGTGTGTATTTGTGTGCGTGTGTGTGTGTGTGTGTGTGTGTGTGTGTGTGTCCGCAGGCAAAGTCTATGAGAGTCCAGATGTTAGCGGAGACCAAGAGTCCGGGGACCAGTCGACACTGCCAAGAGGACAGGCAGACACGCGCACACGCATGCACACGCACACACACACACACACACACACACACACACACACACACACACACACAAACATATGCTCACCCGCTCCTTCAATATTTATTTCCACATTTATTTGCAGGCTGGGGTTTGTTCTGGTCGACCTGACTTGGGACCGGCAATTTGCACCCATGCCAACCGGGCTCATCTCGGCCCAGATCCAACTAGTGAAGTCGCTGACTTGATGCTGCGTCTGTGTGTTGACTAAAGAACGATTCAGTATAAGCATGTCAGGTTATCATGTCAGTGTCTCGCTTTGGCTCACCTAGGCACGGAAATTGTGAAGAGTGTATGAAGGCACCGCACCAGCAGAGGGCGCGCAGGGTGAAAGCCATGCCACGGGTCCATGTTTTCCTGAAAAAAGTGACACGTTCTTGTGTGTTAATTCCACCTGTTTCCAAAATGCAGTTTCAATCATTTCAGGTTTTCTAAACGAGTGTCAGAAAACGAGGTAGAATAAGGCAGATATACGTAGCATCAAGAAGTGACACTATAGACGCCTTGCGTGAGATTCCAAGTACATCGCTTACAAGCGCATACGCACCTTACGATTTCACGATTTCAGATGGACAAGCCTGTCTTTATTGTCACACGATTACAATCAACACATGCACGGAGGGCCACAACACACACATGCTGACGGTGGCCGGTGAAATTTGTCCTCTGCATTTAACCCATCCTGGCTTTGTCCTTTCCTCCGGGGGGCAGGCCAGGAGCAGTGGTCGCTTTCTCGTACAGCACCCGGGGACCGACTTCGGATGTTGTCGTCACTGGTCGGATGACGATGACGATCTGATCTTCTGCATGTTTTTAATGGGGGGGGGTATATACTAGGGCTGCACGATATTGGAAAAAACTGACATTGCGATATTCCCCACCCCTGCGATATATATTGCGATATGAAAAAATAGAGATTTTCACCAGATTACCAGAATAGCTCTATTTTAAAGAAAATAATACTTCTAGATTGATTTGGGTGATTTTGTAGAGGAGTCCATCTGATATTGGAGGGGAAATTATGTATTTTAATGTTTTTCAACCACTGGGCTGTGGCCTACTGGTAGGCCTCAGAGCACCATCTATCAGGGTTCATACACATTTTGACCAATGGATTTCCATGACTTACATACATGAAAAAGTGAGTGAGTTATGACATTCTACTTTAAAAATGTCACTAGCCTACATTTCACTTAGTGTACTGCAGCTTTTAAAGCCAGGGAAAGACAACATGTATGCCGTATCATCACCATATTTTACCATATCCAACATCTAAGACCATATAGTCTCATATCACAATATTGATATACAATTGACATATTGCCCACCCCTAATATTGAGTGCCAGAATCTACCGTTTCAATAAATCAACAATGAAACACCCCTGCCACTTTACACACTTGGTCTGACCCCCCGGAAACCCCCTCCAGAAACTACCAAGTGGTACACTCCGCATCTCTGGAGTTCCGGTTTTGGAGCGCACCGCAGTACAGACAGAGACGACGATTCACATGTAGCAGCACTGGTGACAAACAATTCATTCGTGAAAAGTAATAAATATACATTTAATTGCCAAGATATGTCTCTTGTCTTTTTATTTTCACTGAAATGTTTTGTGTAAATGAGTCGCTATGTATGATTAACTCAACCCAGGTCCTTACACATCAAGAGCGAATATATGGCACGAAATTGCGATGCGAGTTTTGACCCACCTGTCAATCACAGCCACAGATGTGTACACGTCGGAAGCGAACTACTGAAAAATCGACCGTGGTTCGAAAAAATAAACACCGCAATAACGCTCGGCGAAACTTCGCCGTTGGTATGCACGGTTGCATTGACTGATATAGGTTCGGATAATATTATTGACGTGCGAATTAATCGCACGAAAAAAACGCTCCCGATGTGTAGGACCTGGCATCATCAGAGCCTGAGGGGGAGAGAGAGCTGCGGTGATACACGGACAACTTCTCAGTAATAATCACTTTAGCCTTCTTGTCATTATATTATGTTGCTGTCTTGCTTGTTGGTGTGTCAAGAGTAAATATCTCCACTCCACAGACATGTTTGAGTTACAGCAGCCAGCCTGCTAGTGCGCTGCAACCTGTGGACACATCCGCCTACGCAATCACATCGTTTACATCCGACGGGCTACTGTCAGCAACGCAACATAAGCAAAAATAATTCAATTTAGCTCTCTGTCCATTTTGTTGTGTTGAAGCTAAGCACTAAATGAGTGAGTACAGTAGTAGGGCATCTCTCACCTTTGAGAGAGACTGCATTTCACTCAGTAGGCTACCCCTAAAGTGAGAGTTTATCAAGCAAAATGACGAGTTAATTTACTTTTAACATCGCACGCCCTGCGATGTGACTATTGCGCATGCGCACATCGCGATGACGATGTGTAAACGATATATCGTGCAGCCCTAGTATATACGGAGGAGCCCCCCTGGGGGAGCACGGGGAGAACATGCAAACTCCACACAGAGAGAAAGGCCCTTACGACGAGATACCCCACCTGGGCAGTAGGCACTGAAGATATGGGGGGGGAACACAACCACAGCGCCCACAGTGTCCCAGGCGAGAATCGAACTCAGGACCTTCTGACTGCGAGGCGACAGCTCTACCACTGAGCCACCGTGCCCCCCCCGTGGCTGGTATCACCACTGTAATATTGAATGTTCCTTATGTTTGTATGTTTTTGTTTCTTTTCTTTTCTTGTGTCTGAGCCTGTTTGTCTGTTTTATTTTGTTTGTGTTCTATAAAAAATGCAAAATAAAATGTTGGGAAAAAAAGAAAAGAAGTGACACTTGATTGAAGAAAATGGAATGAAAAGAAAAGATTGATTTGCTCTTAGTGTTCAGTCCAGGAGCCGTTATGCAATTGTCAGTGAACAGCTCTGAAAAGCAGCAGGGTTTCCGTTTGACTGAGAAATTACACTCTTTGACTCTGTAATTGCTCAATCATGTGAACGCACAATTTCTAGGCATCTTCCAATGTTCCCATGGTCGCACTATACCGGGTTTCACTGGCCGTTAGATGGCCATTTGATTGGAGAAACTATAATTATTCCCATTATCGGAATATTTTTGTAATAACTAGCCTTCTCTCTTTCAGACACATGACGCAGGAGAGTAGATGGAAAACATGGATATATAACATTATGGCCTTGGAGGCACTCTCAATATGTTCATTTTATCGAGCAGAACAAGAAGCAGATAAGAATATTAAGGCATCAACTCTGTTTGGCTTCTCTGACCAGTCCCACAAAAATACTAAGAAGTCACTGATATTAGAAGAGAGGATGTCGTTATCACCACAGTTTAAGGTGTAACAATAGAAAACGAGTCACAGAAAAACTTACTTGGTCCCAGGGAGACATAACCTTTTAACCTTTTGAGGTGAGTCATAAACGATAAATATACGACTTTTTACAAGTCATGAACTCAACACTGATTCCAATTTTGGATTTGAAGACCCTCAAAGGCCACATACAGTAAGCCACTAAAGAGACTTGAACAGGGGCGATCAAAAAAAAATCTGAAAAAGATTCAAGCTGTCTGTCTGTTATTACGGCCTGAGTGCAGCTGAGGTCATGATCAGAACCACCATAGTTAACGTCTTTACCATTGTACTCTGAATATGTACCACTTCTTGTATACCTGCCTGCCAACCATTCCCCAAGGTGACAGATTTATTCAATAAAGTTTTGGTGACAAACAAGAACCACCAAAATTCACCAAAAACATCCAATTGAACAGCTGTTTGTCTGTGAAGCTGACCAATGCAATATGACAGCTCAAAGTATCAAACCTGAGTACACTGTATCAGTTGAACATTCAAAATGTCCAATAATTGCCAGCATCTATAGGCTGAGCTCAGCATCACACAAATGACTAGAATCAAGGAGGCCTGAGGCAAATTGCAGAGGCAGATACATTCATTTCTCAGAGGGGGGGAATCTGGAAGTGCATTACATCCACATTGCACCAACAACAAAAATGAAAATAAAGAAATAAACGTCAACATACTCTTGCCAACTTCCCCCTGGCAACTTTACTTCTCAAAAGTGACTGCTGCCAAATTATGCGACTTTCTCATTTTCTGACTATGGGCATCCTTACCAGAGGGTAACATGCTAAAAATGGCAAGTTTTGACAAAGATGTTTAATTTGACGGTGGTTGAGCTAGCATTTTTGCCTTTATTTAGATAGCACAGTAGGCAGACAGGAAAGGTTGGCAGAGAGAGAGAGGGGATGACATTCGGCAAAGGACCTCAGGTCGGATTCGAACCCGCGTCGGCCACGCGAAGGACTGAGCCTCCGTCGTACGCGTGCGGTGTTACCAGGTGAGCCACCAGGAAGTCCAGGGCGTTTGTGATTGGTTTAACGAAATACTAACAACACAGAACCTTGTTTTCTTTCCCTCCCCTATACCAGATTGATAATGGGTTGAGCCAGACCTTCCTCCAGCTCTGGCACAGCGCTAAAACAAAGTGTGGACAGACTGTAGGTCTGGCGAGGAGTGTAGACAGAGTCGTCTGCTTTGTCCTCATTCACCATCGCTCCTGTCCAGAGGCTCCGGTAGCAAAAAAATGGGTCAACTTTAATCCGCAGCCAAATTAATGGGAATGAAAACGCTTCCATTTGTGATTGATGCTCCTGTGTGTGTGTGTGTGTGTGTGTGCGTGTGTGTGTGTGTGTGTGTGTGTGTGTGTGTGTGTGTGTGCGTGCCTGTGTGTTTGAGAAAGAAAGTGAGAGAGCTGTCAGCACTAATTAGTTATGCAGGTGTTCCATAATGAGTATATAAGAGTGTGTGTGTGTCTGTGTGTGTGTCTGTGTATGTGTGTGCGTGCGTGTGTGTGTGTGTGTGCGTGTGCATGCGTGTCCATGCTCTCAACTCTGATAAGCCCACTCATCAAGGAGACATATTTCATTCTGCCAATACAATTAACATTCTACATTAGTGTCTGCAAAGTGAAATAAAAAAAATCACACTTCAGAGGAAGGTGCTAAAGCAAAAGAAACTCCGCCTGTCTATTTATATGAAGCTCATTCGCCCAGCCCCTCTCTCTCTCTCTCTCAAGGCAGCAGGCATGCTGAATTACCACAGAGCAGCTGTCTATCTGAGAAACACACACACACGCACGCACACACGCACGCACGCACGCACGCACACACACACACACACACACACACACACACACACACACACACACACAACCTGTCAGCCATGTCAGCTTTCCAATGAGAGGAAGAAAGGGAGACAAGAGAAGGGAGGAGAGAGAGAGAGAGAGAGAGAGAGAGAGAGAGAGAGAGAGAGAGAGAGAGAGAGAGAGAGAGAGAGAGAGAGAGAGCTTGTTTTCACTGTGGTCCACAAGTGCCAATCGTGATGGCTCAATTCACAAATCAGTCATTACTTTGAACAATATCTTTATATTAAGTCTCCATCAAATGAACTGCCATTGCTATTACCTCCTGGAAAACAGTGTCACGCTGCTAACCTTGTGAGGCAACTGGAATCGGGAGATCTGTTTGCATAAGATAAGAAATCCATCTTGTCGCGCTCCAAGCTATTGGTGTAACTCCAGACCAATCAGTGTCCAGAGGCAGCTATGGGCGGGATCTAGGTGTGACGAGAGCAAAAAGCGAGGCCGTGATAGACAGCGATAGCCTGATGGTTCATCCAATCACCTGCCAGGTATGTTTTTTTAACGTGCCCGCCCTTTTCCAACTTTGTTACTGTGTAACAAACCATGTGGCAGCGTCAGGTGATCATGCAGCACCAGCAGGCATAAATAGCCGACACATTTTTTTAACGCCGCGCCCCTTCGCCCCTCTCAGCAAAATAAAATTCCCTTTCACTCCCTGACTCATATTCCATTGGTTTAGACTTTTTGAACGATCCCTCACTTTGTTATGACTCCCACCCCAACATCCTGTTTCAACAGGAAATGCAAGGAAGTAAAGCCATTTAAAACCCATTTCTTGGGTTGTTTAAATTGAAGGAGTCGAATCAGTTCGCTAATGGAACTGAAATTTCAAATTGGTCAATGTCTCCGGTTGAAAGTGCTCTGGTTCTGTGCAGATCTAAGCCAGTAGCCGCCGCTAGCATTCAGCACAAATAGCATTAATTCCACAGCTTAGCGATAACTCGCTGGCTAACTACTTTCCAAAATGGGCTTAATGAACCAGTTGCAACAAACTCTTAATGCTACTGTGTTGCTTTGGTTGGTTCAGTAGTTCAGTATTGGTTTAGAAGCTCAGGTGCTGAATCATTCTTTTGGACTCAGTGAACTGTTCCTTGCAGTATAACTGAGCAACATGAGCACATGTGTTGGTTCAGTTGCTACTAGTGAGTGAGTGAGTTAGCACACAGCATGATCAGGCAGCGACACCTTTACGTATTCACCTTATGTAGCCCCGCCCACTTGACGCATTGTATCACGACTTCCTGTTCAAAACGCCGGCTGTCTTACCTGCTCAAAGTAGTCTGACTCACCTGGTCAAACCTAGTTTGACTCACATTATGAGTCAGACTAGGTTTATGAGTCACAGGAAGTGTAAATTCAATGGGAACGTCCGATTGTGTTTACACTTCCTGTCAGTCTCTCAAGGCCAGACGGTCTCTTCTGCATAAGGTGAATAAGAAGACAGCACAGATGTGGGTGATTTGTTCCTTCAGGGGGTCAGTGGTCCACTATTGTCTATATCAGTCAGTGAGCATTTAACCCACTCCAGGGATGGGTCAAATTGATCATTATTATTATTATTATTATTATTATTATTATTATTATTATTATTACAGATGTATTATTATTATATAGGCCTATTTATATATTTTTTATTTCTCATGCAAAATACCATCTAATTGACATTTGTATTTGTATTACATGAATACAGCACACACAAAGTAATGAAACAGCCATCTTTAACTTTTTTGTTTCAAAATAACTACATGCACACAGCAAACCAATATATGGGTCTAACCCAAGTCCATAACCTTCTAATCGTCACAATATTGTCAACCTGACGACGATGAAGAGTGAATCCCTCCAGCTTCATCCGGCGTAACCTTTACCTGGATGTGATTCTATTTGTAGCGCGGAAGCCTCCCACAGCTGGCTTACTCACCAGCTATAAATCCCTCTATAGCGCTGTGCTGCGTGCGTCTCCCTCACGTCTGATAAACACCTGTGTTCTCGATACTGCTGCTCTTTTGTCCTACCTGCTGAACGCAGAGTCGAGTGATGAATGGAGCAAACGGTGTTGAATATAATGTGCATCCTACGTATCGTGACCCGTGTCTCGTTTTAGGGGGCGGGCGGGGGGTCATAAAATGCATGGAAGAGAAAAAACAGAACTAGTTTGCTAGGGCTTCTTACATTGTAGTTTTTACCTTAGGTGGGCAGATTGGAGAAAAAAAATAGATACCTGTTACTCTTACTGCATGGTTGTTGTTGTTGTTGTTGTTGTTGGTGGTGGTGGTGGTGGTGGTGGTGGTGGTGCAGACGGAGGGAAGTCGTAAACACAAGGCTTTCTAAAAAGAAGAAGAAAAAGAGAGGAGGGGAGGAAAGGATCATGGGGGAGAGGAGGAGAAGAAAGGTGATGGAGATGATAAAGAAGGTGAGCGGAGAAGTTGTGTGTTGTTGTAATATTTAAATAAATCATTAGTATACATATTGTCAAGTGTTTCTAATTTCTACACCATACAGTCATTAAACATTTGATGTGTGTGTTCGGGGATGCATGAAGCTGGGGGCGGGAGGAGAACCATGAAGGTTGGGTTAGTATAGTTCCGTGCCAGAAATTCAAACCACTTTCAGCCCTGTAAAACAGAGGAGGGGAGAGGAGAGAAGAGAGGAGAAGAGGGGAAAGAGAAGAAGGGGGCTGAAGATAAAAGAGGAGTGGGGAAACGGAGGAGAAGAGAAAGCTATTGTTCTAGCCGGGAGAGAGCAATCATCTGATATCATCAAACTGTAATGAATCTATATGGTCGGGGGAGGACAGGAGGGGTGGAGGGTGTGAGAGAAGGGAGAAAAGAGTGAAAGAAGGATAGGGGAGGGGAGAAGGGAAAGGAAAGGAGCGATGAAGGAATAATTTAACCCTTGTACACCCCACAACCTCCCTTCTATATTCCAGCATAGCATTTTTAAATGGTTTAAACTGTACCAAAATCTGAAAATCAACTCATCAGCTTTGTTTTATACTGTATACTTCAAGTTGTCATCGATGAACCAGACCCGGAAAATATATCTGGTGGCACTCACACACGTTTGATTTCCCCCGGGTTTAGTTGTCGTCCATCGGTAGATGTTGCTTCACTGGCTTAAGCGTCACGCTTTGAGAACCTTCTGGAAGCTGTCAGATTGTGCTGTGAGACAGAACCTGTGTGACAGAACCTGCCCCACAGCGTGTAGTGCAAACAAGACATTGTGAGTTGACGTCTTTTGATCAAAATCGCTGGTTCTATAGGTCGATATAAGAAGATTTCCTGCCTACCAACGCGAGGGTCGTAGGTTCGAGGCCCCCGTGTTACCGGCTTGGCCGGACATCCATACAGGCACAGTTGGCCATGTCTGCGGGTGGGAAACCGGATTAAGGGTATGTGTCCTGGATGGTGTCCTGCACTAGCGCCTCTTCATGGTCGGTCGGGGTGCCTGTAAGATGGGACTGGAACTGGGGGGAATAGCGTGATCCTCCCACACGCTACACGTCCTGCCGGTGAAACTCGCTGACAGGGGAAAAGAAGTGGCTGGCGGTTGCACATGTATTGGAGGAAGCATGGTGCTAGTCTACAACTCTCCCCAGATAGGCAGAGGGGGTGGAGCAACGACCGGGACAGCAGGGGGAATTGGACAAGTGACAAAAAAAGACAAGAAAAAGGAAATTTGTTTTAGATGGTAAAACTTGTTAGAGTACTTCCACATCAATCTATTCTATCAGACCTGACAGCACTGGGAATTACTTTTATGGTGCGTTTGAGGCTGCTGGATGGTCGAGACTTGCCTAAATACAGAACAATATATCAGATAGATAGATAGATAGATACTGTAGATAGATAGATAGATAGATAGATAGATAGATAGATAGATAGATAGATAGATAGATACGTTGTATTTCTGTGTCATGCACCATATTCATGGTGCCCAGGCCGTCTGGGCTTACAAGACACAAATCAGCAATCAGCAATGAGAAAATGAAGGCACAGACAAATAAACATGATTGTAGTGTTTATTGCATTTTTGCCTTCCCTTCTCATTTCCCTGCTTTCACTTTTCTCCCGTTTCTCTCTCTTTAACTGACACTATCTGAATTGGCTTGATGAGGGAAACTGGGATTAATAACACATTTTGTTGTTTTGAAACAGAAATAATCGATACTTTTATTGTCATCTGTAGCGATTTGTCAACAAGCCGTAAAATGTGAATCTCCGCATTACCCAGCTGCTCTGAAACGGAGTCAAATTACACACAAGCCAATTACGTATCAGCCGTGGAATTGCTGAGAGAGACTGATGAAATCATTAGCTCTCCAAGTTTGTCTGCCTCAATTAACCACGCCATTATTATTCCTGCACGGCTGTGTCCACATGAGCTATGAGATGAAGGGAGGTCTGAGTCCACATGAGCTATGAGAAGAAGGGAGGTCTGAGTCCACATGAGCTATGAGAAGAAGGGAGGTCTGAGTCCACATGAGCTATGAGATGAAGGGAGGTCTGAGTCCACATGAGCTATGAGAAGAAGGGAGGTCTGAGTCCACATGAGCTATGAGATGAAGGGAGGTCTGAGTCCACATGAGCTATGAGATGAAGGGAGGTCTGAGTCCACATGAGCTATGAGATGAAGGGAGGTCTGAGTCCACATGAGCTATGAGAAGAAGGGAGGTCTGAGTCCACATGAGCTATGAGAAGAAGGGAGGTCTGAGTCCACATGAGCTATGAGATGAAGGGAGGTCTGAGTCCACATGAGCTATGAGATGAAGGGAGGTCTGAGTCCACATGAGCTATGAGATGAAGGGAGGTCTGAGTCTACATGAGCTATGAGATGAAGGGAGGTCTGGGTCCACATGAGATATGAGAAGAAGGGAGGTCTGAGTCCACATGAGCTATGAGAAGAAGGGAGGTCTGTGTCCACATGAGCTATGAGAAGAAGGGAGGTCTGGGTCTACATGAGCTATGAGAAGAAGGGAGGTCTGAGTCCACATGAGCTATGAGAAGAAGGGAGGTCTGAGTCCACATGAGCTATGAGAAGAAGGGAGGTCTGGGTCTACATGAGCTATGAGAAGAAGGGAGGTCTGTGTCCACATGAGCTATGAGAAGAAGGGAGGAACACTATCAACACAGTCCTAAACTACAGCTCCATCACTTCCATCATTATGCTAATTAGGGCCTTAGAAGAGGGAGTGGCTATACTGCCCCCCCCCTACAAGATGCAAGCAAAAATAAGAAATTCTGAATTTATTTATTTTCCCCAGAAAAGGCAGCAAATTCAATTCAATTCAAGGCCAGATTTCATGTAAAAAAAAATACATCTCATATTATTATTGTAGTGTCCGGTCGGTCGCCGATTGAAACTTCAGAGTGAAATCCAAAAGTGTCTCCTCAACGGCAGTGAGTGAGCGCTCTGTGCATCTGGACTCACCTCCTCCTCCACCTCCAGCACACACTGACCTCCTCCACCTCCAGCACACACTGACCTCCTCCACCTCCACCACACACTGACCTCCTCCACCTCCACCACACACTGAGAAGAAGACACTTTGCTGGCATCACCTCGCAGGCTTCTGGAAACTAGTCCAACTTGACTAGTTTCTTTACCATCAACATACACTTCACTGATGGGAAAAGGGGTGTGTTTGTGTGTGTGGGGGGGGTTAGCATCCAACGCATGGTGGCTAATGCTTTACCATGCAGGTCGCCATCACTTAGCATCTTGGCGTTGCTGGCGGGTGCTCTCGCATGCCAACTCCGTTCTCAAAACGATCGGCTAAATGACCACGGCACGGCAGGTTAACATGTTTCCGCGTGATGTGGCGGTGTGGAGATGGGCAAGGCGGCCTGGCACGAATCACCCGGCCGCTAAATCAACATTACACCCACGCCGCCCCCACAAGGTCAACAAGTAGAAGTGCCTCAGGGCCACGACTGGCCCAACTTATTACCACATGAGAGAGGCAGAAGAGGAGGAGATGAGAGGAAGAGGAGGAGATGATGAGGAGAGCAGTTGGAGGTGTGAGATAGTCTTGTGCTGGAATCCTGCCAATCTGGTCAAAGCAGAATAATCAGAGCAGTAAAATTAACCGATAAATAAAATATGAACCCAATTGAAAATGTGCCACTGATATAATGTGGTAGAAATATTAAAAGACTGAAACGCATTTATGTAGTTGAAAATGGAGTTTTATGATAACAAAGATGAAGATATGAACCCGATGGAAGGATACAGTGAAGAGGGAAGACAGAGGGAAAGAGTCCCCTGGTGATGTGGAGGAAAGCAGGGCAAAAGAGAGGAGGAGAGGGAGTCTGGTGGAGGAAGAGGAGGAGGAGGAGGAGGAGGAGGAGGA
>NC_139632.1:39407375-39424875 GCF_964638095.1 Poromitra crassiceps
GTCTAAACCACAATGTGAAAAAAACGTATTCAGTAATATGTCAAAACAATCTAATTCAAGCCATTTCAATTAGCAGTATTTGGTGCGGTAAGTCTACCTGATAGTTCTCCTACCAACTGACCAAAGAGCTTAAATCCACTGTAGCTAGCTCTAGTAGCTACATTAAAATTAGATGATGAAACTGTTTTATTATGAATTTAACATGACCATGCTTCTAAAATTACCATCCACAGCTTTACTGTTGTGATGTCTTGTCAAGAGCAATTTATTTAACACGTAAGTGTAGAATATAATTGTATAATGAGTAGTTGTATTTCATAACAGAGTGATATGTGGATGATGCACGCATAGATAATGACACTCCTACATTGCAATACACACCGCACACACACACACACACACACACACACACACACACACACACACACACACACACACACACAGGACTTCATGTCTACACCAATTAGCTTGACATACACACGCACACACACACACACACACACACACAAACACACTTGTTATGATTTGGCACTATATAAATATAATAAATGTAAATTGATTAATTGATTGAGAATGAGGGAAACAGAGATATGGAGTTTTAAAATGCTTCTCTTGCAAACAGAGACACTTGTGCTTTGCAGAAAAGAGAGGGAGGAAGAGGAAGATAGAAAGGGGGAGGGAGAAACACAAACTCAAAAAATAAAACGCGAATCACGTGACTTTCCATCAGCGGGGTGGAAGTGAATAAATCAACTTCCGTAATGTGAAAAATTATTCTCAAACTTCTGCGATGTTGCTGTAACTCCCCATTCGACTCCTTTTGATATTATCGCAATTCGTGGAGCACATGCTCGGACAGAAACTCGCTTACAGAGGGTAAGAAGCAGAATGAGGGAACGAGGGAAGAAAGAGGAGGAAGAGGCAGAGGTGTGGACGGAGGTGTGGAGGGAGCAGAGGGTGAAGAGAGGGATATAAGTTGTCACACCTCACGTCGGCTGGCTCTCCGTAGCCATGGATACCACATGGCCTTTACAGATGACAAAGCCCTGCAAGATCAAGCTCTCTCTCTCTCTCTCTCTCACACACACACACACACACACACACACACACACACACACACACACACACACAAACACAAACACACACACACGTACGCACACACACACACACACACACACACACACACACACACCCCATACCTACATCACCATTATTCCCATATTCAGAGGGAGGCGACAAATTACTGACACTGGCTACAACTGAACTTTGTTCCACCATAAGAGACACATGTACAGTATGTATGTATTCAGATTCAGATTCAGATTCATTTATTTAAAGAGTGGGACATTACACGTTAATGAACAGTACAGCCGTACAGTAAACATGTCAGGTTATAGCCCAAGGGCTAGTTTCCACCTGTAGTCCCATGGCAGGTTGATGTAATCATGAAGGAGAAAAAAGATTAATAGTACAAAAAAGATTAATAATACGGAAGATTAGTAAAACCAAAAATGATTAAAACACACACAATTAATAGAACCAAAAAATTAATAGTACAAAAGGTTAGTAAAACCTAAAATGAATAAAACACACAGAGCATGCAGCGAAACATGACAGATGTTAAGTGTGGTCACATTGTTGTTTTGATCTGAGCCATAATTTCAACTGGCCTTTGAAAGTGGCGAGACTAGGGCATTCTCTAATAGAGGGAGGTAGATTATTCCAGAGGGTACTTCCCGTAAAGGATAAGGTCTTCTGGCTAAAATAAGTTTTTCTAAAGGGGACCTCGCAGACCTTGTTCGTGATGGCCCGAGTGACACGGGTCGAGTTGGCGGTCAAACGATATTTGATGAAGTCAGCAAGAGGAGGCGGCTGGTATGTATGTATGTATGTATGTATGTATGTATGTATGTATGTATGTACTGTATGTGTGTATGTATGTATGTGTGTGTGTATGTATGTATGTGTGTATGTATGTATGTGTGTGTGTATGTATGTATGTACATACATACAGTATGTATGTATGTATGTATGTACTGTATATATATATATACTGTAAGAATTAGATCACGACAGGCCGTCGTATATGTTTATTATACCACACCTAAGGGTCGTGCGAAAATACCCTAGTGTGGTACAATAAGCATATATCACGGTCTGAAGTGATCTATTGCTTTTATAAAACGGTTGCCAAGTATGGAAATATGGAAATTATTATTATAATATTTAAATTACAATATTGAAATGCCTGTTTGGACCTGAGCCCCTCTGGCTCATGTCCAAACAGCTCAACTCTCCCATCAATGGCCCCAATGGCCCTTCACCTCTCATTTTTGCCCCAATTTGCTTCACACAGTGTTCAGGGCAGTGAGTGGCTCTAACTGTGGTATACAGTATCCAGTACCACAGCTGTGAGCCAATCCGATTGCTTGATTTGAGAGAGCCGTTTAATAAATAAATAAATAAATAAATAAATAAATAAATAAATAAATAAATAAATACAGTATATATATATGGTATATAAAATATATTAAAAAAATATATATATGTTATTTATGTATTTATATTTATATCTCTATCAGACTGCTGTGTTGCCACAGTGTCTAGCAGCATGGCTCTCTCAGCCTGTTTGTTATTCTGTTGTTATTTGTGAGGGCTCTCGTTGCCTCCAGCCTCACATCTCCCTCTCCATCTTGCTGCACCTTCCAGAGATGTTGTCATGGTAAAACTGAGCCACAACACACTTACAAATGAACCTGTCATTCCTCTCTTCCCCACTAGTCAGTCCTTCTGCACTGCATAATACAGTGTATAACAAAGCAAACATGACAACACATTTTTGTCCAAAACATCACAATTAGACTACGTGACTAAGAGTCGATTGATTGAAAATGTGATAGGAATAAAACACAGTGTGATGCATCGGTATGATTACATTACATTACTGTTTTTGTTGCTAACGAAAATGCTTGCCGTTTGCTCTGGTAGAACAGCGCCCTCTTCCTGTTTTGTGCTGTAAAGCAATCCAGCAGTTCTGCCTTGGTGCTGCAACCTCATTTCTCTGCCTGGTTTCCAAGAAATCAAGGTTACGTGACTAGCGTAACCATGCCCAGCGTGACGCATGGCATCGCGCACGCTAACAGCCGACGCACAAGTTGCGTGGCAAAACGGTGGGGGTTGCCCCTAGCTAGAGGCTAATAGAGGTTGACAGTCTTCTCAGGGCTTCAGTTTTGTGTGTTTACAATAGCCTAATTACACTCAATGTCTTCAGATTAATGTGTTAATGATTTTTTTTTAATAGTTAAAATAATAAACCCCCAAAGGGGGTCGGAGACCCCGGTCTCCCCTGGAGACCCCGGTCTCCCCTGGAGACCCCCTACCCACTATCCCCTACGCCCCCCTAATAATTCCCCCCGATGCCTAAACCGAACTCCCCCGGGGCGTGCTTGACCTTTGCCTGACCCCACAGCTGCGTGCTGCTCCCTGCTGCGCTTGCCAAAGCATGGCTCCTGGACGAGTTCGCAGTGAGAACGTGTTCCTGAAACTTTCTTTCTCTTTCATACGCTGTCTGTTACTCTATCACTTTATAACGCTCACACACTCTCGCTTTGTTTTCCACTCATATCCAACTTTGTATGCAAGCGTACGTGTAGCTACAGTATATGGTTCAGTGTGTATTTGCGTGTGTGTGTGTGTGTGTGTGTGTGTGTGTGTGTGTGTAATTGCTTGCTACAGCTGTTCTGTCCAGGGAGAGAACCTTACAAGACTGCCTAGTTGTGACAGAGGAGTCGGTACAGCAAAAAACATATGCTGCATTTTTATCATAGCAGCACACTGACACAAAAGACACACACACACACACACACACACACACACACACACACACACACACACACACACACACAGAGACACACATACACACACACCACACTGCTCCATTTGTCAGTCATGCATTATTTCACAGAGGCAGCGTTGCTCCTGCAGGTATTTACAGCGGGGAATACATTAGCGGTGAAGAATGCAGGACGGGAAAATGAATATTCCTCTGAATTAATGTGCACATCACAGCTCCTGCTGGAATAATCAGCTGAGCTGAGCTGAGCTGAGCCGGGCCCGGCAACCAGAACTGGAACAAGTTCCCCTGCAACGTCTCACCAAGCTCGCTGATTTATCAGGAATCCGACAAAGTGTATAATCCTCTCTAATCCTACCCAATCACCAGTGTAATATGATTAATCTGGTGACATCAGAACTTTTCTGAGTAAAGAGTCGTGTCACAAAACTCATATAATGTAAGTGTAGCCTGCAAAGCACCCTGATCACGCAGAAATTTCCAGAAATCAGAATGTAACGGGCCAATCAGGGACTGCGTGCCATACTGCAGTTGACAACGTACCAGCCAATCAGGCAAAACAGTCACGGCAGCTCCCCAAGCAAACGAGCGGTAACGGTAACGTTAGTAGAGTAAACACAGACGTAAGTGCAGGTAATGCAGAAATAGACTAACAACAAGACTTCCAACGTCTATGGTTCTACCAGGCCATAATTGCGGTTGCCAAACAATAAAATCAGTTACGTTTGTTGTCAGAATGCGATTGAAGTATCTCCAAGCTAGATCCCATCCCACCCTCATCCCCAAAAATAGTCTTCTCCAGAAGAAGCAGTCATCATCTGCATCATTAAGAAGCTAGCACAGATGAGAAATGGCAGGCAGGAGCACTTGATACGCATGACAAGCATGACAAAAGCATTGCGTGTACATCAACCAGCAACAGAGACGCAGCAGAGCTGATTGACTTCTCCTGATTTGTGACGGTGAGAGAGGATACAATTGGCAATTTTGGAGGTGTAACACAAAACATAATGAGTAATGTAGAACATTACTGCTCCCGCAGGCAGGGAGTGATATGTAATCTTTTACCTTTGAAACGGCTAATGAATGCTAAGTAAAAGTCGCAAAACACTGGTTTTACGCGGGCCTTTGGATTGACGTGAAGACTCTCGGCGGCCACATAACCAGCATCGGGGAGCTGGAGACAATTCCACAAACATACGCATTGAAAATGCTTTAATGGAACACAATCAGAAGGGAAGCAAACACATCAAGCAAAAATTAGGTGGCGAGGATATGATTGCCAATTTTGAGAGGGTGTAACGGAAAGTATAGGCCTATAGTGTGATGAATTTGACTGCTCCCAGGAAGTGAATCATTAGCATTAGTTTTGATGATTAATGAGTAATATGATGAGCTTTTTGTGTGTGAGCTCAGTTCAGCTACGCTGAAAGAATAGTTATGACATAATAATGAATTACCATGATGCAGTACAGGTTTTGCATCAGAGCCATGTGTATAGAACTGCAATGGACCAGTTTTTTACTCTCAAGAGTTCCAGGAAGTAAGGTTCTGGATTAAGCAGCACTGTCGAGTTGCAGCAAAATGGACAGTTTGTGTTGTACTTTGGAAGTTGTTTAGAATCAAATTGTACATTATCAGCTTTATTTTAGCATTCAAAATAGGGTGAGACCCCTTCCTGGCTGTTCATTGGCTAATGAGTCACGCATTTTGGTCCTCTGCTGACGCCACTCTCTCTCTAAATTGCTCTGGTTTCCATAATACGAGGATGGCAAGAATGACATTGTGAGAATGTTGTATTCTCTTCACTGTCATCTTGCCACCTACATTATATAGGGTTGGTAATTCTTTACTAAATCACAGCAATAGCAGAAGTATTCTTAGATGGTCTTTTGTTTAGGACAGACTGTGAATAATGTGACATTACGTAAAATTTTTACTATTTCATTTAGTTGGTGTTAGAATTCCTCGTTCAAACTATTGGCAACTGCTATGGTCATTAGAACCACTTCGTTTCAATCAGACTTTATAACAATGCTATCAGGCTGATTTCTACGGTAGCAGAAGTAGAAATGTAAAAACTTTACCCCATTATAGGATCAAGAAAATGATGATGCAACAATGCACAAATATCCCTTGAAGTGAAGGGGATGGAGGCATGGGGACACTATTGTCCAGAGCTAATTATAGCTAATAGCTAATTAGCCTTTTGTCAAGACTGTTTAACTGTGCACACCATCTCAATCACATTCAAACATCCTCATCTCTGAACAATAAGTACAGACAACACAAGAGCCATGACACTAAATACCAACGCTAGAGGGTCAGACTAGTGACCTCTTTTAGTTTCTTATTTATTAATCAACTAAAGACATTGTTTCACATTCTTCTTTTTGTCCAGATCTATGCGGTCCCTTGTTGCTCACTGGTGGAAATTGGGACCCAAGATATGCATGTACGTACTTAATACAATATTCAATATAAGCTTAATTAGGTCATCTGCTCCGTAGTGTGCAGTGTTTTAAAGTTCTACTGTGCACAAGAGAAGGTTCTGTGTCCCTGTGAACAATGTGCGGCAGGGAGCGTCTCACAATAGGTTGAGGCGATGTCACGTCATAGACGCTGGGTTAGCTGGCAGGGGGCGTGGTCAGGGTGGGGTAAATCC
The DNA here is from genome assembly GCF_964638095.1 of Poromitra crassiceps. Lineage (NCBI taxonomy): Eukaryota > Metazoa > Chordata > Actinopteri > Beryciformes > Melamphaidae > Poromitra > Poromitra crassiceps. The sequence goes on from NC_139632.1 coordinate 39,413,894, forward strand.
TCCGGTTCTATCCATTCAGCAGAGTAAGTATTTAGCTGCTAGCCCAGCCCAGGCAGACGCGATCGGGGATTTAACCCCCGCAGTAAAAGCAAATCTGAACAGACGTCTATGTACCTGCTCTATATCCCCAATCCTGTAGTGTAGAGCCGCAGCACCGTCCTTTGGCAAGTCAGCCCATTGATGGGCGATTTTACCCCACTCGCGCGCCAGCCGTTTAACATTTTGTGGGCGTTCCCACACAGGCTGAGTGTCTCTATGGAAGAAACAAGAAGTCACTTGAAGACACAGAGGGGCTTACCGGAACGAGTGAGAGTGCTCGAACTGGAAAGCAAAGCACTTCAGCATATCAGCATAGAGATATGTAAGCAAATAGTAAAGATGTCCCCTTACATGTCATAGAGAATTCCTATTCTGGAATGGGACACCCTAACAATACACCCAGATCAAATAAAAGGCTGTAAAAGTACTGTAATGCCATTAAGTAGTTTGTATGACAGCTTTTTGGGGGTTGGCATTTGGCAACTTAGAAATAATACTCTGGCAGGGAAAGAGTTAATGGGTTCTTCTATCTATGGAGTAAAAGTATTAGGGATTAGGCCTTTGATCAGTTCATCTGCCTGAGACGTTTTGCGGGAGATCAAAATTAGATCTACAACGCATCTTGCATATTGAAAAGAAAAGTTAGGATGCTAAAGCTGCCTCAATTTTGCCATCGTGTCAAACACACTCTTGGGGGGTGTTTGCAGCAGAGTAAAACATGAGGGATACATCAAAACGTGTCAGGCAAGATGACCATACAGCATCACAGGGATGTGTTGTACCAGTAGTAAGGTTGATCATCTCACCACCTCCTAAAGGACGTAAAGGACGTTTTGTTGGGGACAAGCAAACTGTAATGGTGTTGCCACCCTTAAGGCCCGAGACAGGCCAGGGATCAGTGAGCAACAGAACAGCAACCAGCATTGATCCCCGAGTGTGAGAAGCTCTGCTCACGATGATTCTGATTCTAGCCCAGTGGATTACGAACTACTTCTCCCAAGGCTGCTGCATTTCCTCTGCAACTGTCTTTGTGATCTACAGTGTCGTCAGCTCTCTGTCAGCATCCCGTCCCCACTAATAGAGGCACCGTAGATTGACTCTATTTGCCTAAATGACATGTGGTGTTGGTTGGTATGGTGACTGAACCTCTTCACCTCCTCCACCTCCACCACACACTAAGAAGGAGAGATGGGCCCTTTTACACCCGGCATTAGAACCGGAACCGCCGTTGCGGAACCCCTCTCTGCCTTATGATAGTATAGTGAGATGACATTTACACCTGGTCCACATTGAGATCCGATCACTGATCTGTTCAGCTGTTTCCCACCGAGTGACAAGCGCATCGGCTGCCCACGAGCGCTGCTGTTTACACAGTCGGCTCCACGGGCTGTCAGGTGTGTCTCTGCGGCCGGTCGCGATGCTAACGGGCTTCACTATATGAATGAACGAGAGGGAGAAATGAGAGCGACTGCAAAACTCTCCCGCCGGGCTTGCAAGGCGCCGCTGATAAGAGGGATTAACGATGGAGCGGCCCTGGAAAGCCAAAGCCGAGTCTGACTGCAGACTTTAACCCAACCCAGACTCGTGTGAAAATGCACCATATGAGGGGAAACGCAGGCTCCTTAGTAGATGATATCAGACTGAATTGTCAACTTGTTAAGACTCCATTTCCTTCTTCAACTGGGTGAAGTGGGCAGATTCAAAGGTCCGGACCCATCAGGCAAGCCCCATAGCACAGAGTAGTGGAGAAGCCTGGTACTGGTACTGTTGTTGTATGTGGATTGAGAACCTATTTGCATTTATACACTTGTGTGTCAATGTGGTCACAATTCGTCCCTGACCCACCTCCGGAGGTGGTTTGGCCGATCGGATCACAATAAGTCCTCCTTTACACCTGTAGCCTACTTTCATGAGTCCCTATCCGATTGCAATCCAATAGGTATCCAATAGCATCACGGCGGAAGTCCGGCTCTCTGCGTGCATTGGTGCATCGTTCAAATTGTACCGCCCACAAGTTGCGTCAGGCAAATAAGGAGGTCTGTGGTTGGTCAATTCATATGCCTGTCATGCATTTTGTTTTGGTCTTAGGGGGCGGCCCTTAACCCCATTTCAAGAGCTGTGCACCAGATGGAGATATCTATCTCTGGCTGGCTACTGCAAGACTAGGTTCAGCTTAAACTTAACTTACCAAGCAACACATTTGAATCCAACTCTATTTGGGCACTTAGGGCTGTGATAGCAGCATAGCATAGCATAGCCGACTGCTTCATATTTAGTAATTATCTAGTGCAGAATCATCAGCTCTTCTCGCAGAGTAGTCATTAGGGGCCCATTTTTGACTTACTGCAACGCGACTTAATAAATATGCTTGATAAACCTAAATCAGAGCCTAACTCAGCCATATCGACGTCGTAACACTTTAATTGTATCCACTGGAAAACGTGTGCACACACACACACACACACACACAGACACACACACACACACACACAGATGCACGCACACACGCACGCACGGACAGACAGACAGACAGACAGATGCACGCACGCATGCACGCACACACACACACACACACACACACACAGACATACACACACACAGACACACAGACACACACACACTGACACACGCACACACACACACGCACGCACACACACACACACACACACACACACACACACACACGCACGCACAGACACAGCCCATGTGTGGAGAAAGACAGGAGCCAGTCAATGCCTTGGTCCAACCAAGCACATCATTCCATGTTTAGCTACTACTTTACAGTTCTCAGGTGATTTTGTTTAGCCCTTACAAGTTCCTCCAGAGCAGGTCAGAGACAAGAGCAAATCCAATCAGAACAACGCAACAAATGGACAGAGATGAGAGAGAGAGGAGAGAGGTAGAGTGAGAGAGGTAGAGAGAGAGAGGAGAGAGGTAGAGAGAGAGAGAGGAGATGGGTAGATAGAGAGAGGAGAGAGGTACAGAGAGAGGAGAGGTAGAGAGAGAGAGAGGAGAGAGGTAGAGAGAGAGAGGAGATGGGTAGATAGAGAGAGGAGAGAGGTACAGAGAGAGGAGAGGTAGAGAGAGAGAGGAGAGAGGTAGAGAGCGATGTCGAAAGAGAGAGAGAGGTAGAGAGAGGTAGAGAGAGGAGAGAGGTGAGAGAGAGGAGAGAGGTAGAGAGAAAGAGGAGAGAGCGGTAGAGAGAGAGGAGAGAGAGAGATAGAGGAGAGAGGTAGAGAAAGAGAGGAGAGAGAGGTAGAGAGAGGAGAGAGAGAGGTAGAGAGAGAGAGGAGAGAGGTAGAGAGAGAGGAGAGAGAGAGAGGAGACAGAGGTAGAGAGAGAGAGAGGAGAGTTAGAGAAAGAGAGAGGAGAGAGGTAGAGAGAAAGAGGAGAGAGAGGTAGAGAGAGAGGAGAGAGAGAGATAGAGAAAGAGAGGAGAGAGAGGTAGAGAGAGGAGAGAGAGAGGTAGAGAGAGAGAGGAGAGAGAGAGGAGACAGAGGTAGAGAGAGAGAGAGAGAGGAGAGTTAGAGAAAGAGAGAGGAGAGAGGTAGAGAGAAAGAGGAGAGAGCGGTAGAGAGAGAGGAGAGAGAGAGATAGAGGAGAGAGGTAGAGAAAGAGAGGAGAGAGAGGTAGAGAGAGGAGAGAGAGAGGTAGAGAGAGAGAGGAGAGAGGTAGAGAGAGGAGACAGAGGTAGAGAGAGAGAGGAGAGGTAGAGAGAGAGAGGTAGAGAGAGAGGGGGGGAGACAGAGAAAAAGAGGGGTTATCTTCAATCTTCTCACTTGTAGCAGCTGTACTGGGACAGAGGACAGAGGACAGAGGACAGAGGACAGAGGACAGATACTGGCCTGGTGTACAGTAGGATACTGTATGACATGCAGTAAACACGGGGGACAGCTGTGGTGAATCGGTGGATGAAATCAGGGAAAAATCAATGGCAATTGATCGCATGAGGCAAGCAGCAACCATTCTAATCAAAGAACACATTGTTTTCATTGGAGTACTGATTCATGTTTTATTGTTTTTAAGAGACACTTATATTGCTTTGAAATGGTTATGAAGTAAATTATTATCTTTGTTATTAGATAGCGAGGGAGAGAGAGAAATAGAGAAAGTGCGAGAGAGAGAGAGAGAGAGATGAACTGACTGCACTGTGTGTACTACAAGTACACAACACAATGAAAAAGTAATATTTGAATACAGTATATGTAGTGCAATATAAACTGAGCTTTATAGTGGTGGTGAAAGAGCTGCTTTATTGGACATGATTGAAGCCTCTATATTGCAGGAAATGGCCCTTTCAGGTGTTAATAACATTGCCTGCCATACCTGCCGGTGGGAGCCCAATATTTGAGTTCAAAATGGATTGAATATGAATGATGAATGAGATCTGGGCATCTTATCATTGAAAAGATCCATGCAAATGAATCACAGCCTTGTGACATGGTCATTGGACCACTGCCGATGCGGTTTGGACTCAAGGTAAACCAAGTGCTCATCGATCATCATTGTTGTGGCAAACCGGAGAGATCATAGACTATAGAAAAATATCAACGCAGCCACCGTGAAGTCACCGGTTCCTGCTTTGAAGCCTCGAGTTTGTCATTTTGACTAGTGTCGCCATCTTGCTATTGGTCTGTGATCGGCGAGCTTGTGTGATCACTGGACAAGCGACCTGTCAATCACGCCCCAAAACATAGGTCTAGTTTATCGTCTATTTCTAAATGGGACCATAATTGACTAAATGAACATCATGCTGTATTGAAGACTTGAAACAATCCGTCGAGACCCTAAACTCATTAGGAAAGCGTTTACTGAGGTCATAAATCAAGTGACAAGTCGGGATCATTTCCCCATTCACTTCCATACAATCTGGCTTCTTTTTGCAGGTTTTTCCTCTTTTCAATTCCTTCTTTCTCTCTTAATTAGTTTCCAATTGCTACACTTTCTATCCATCTTTCTTTGTCTGTCTTTTGTATTTTTCTTTAGACATAATGCACAGGGGGAGACGGAGACCTCACATAACACCAAGAGGACAAACACAATAGGACCTGTGGAGACTGGCAAGTGAAATCAAACCCACCTATTGTCTTTCCAGCCGGAGAGCGTGCCATGAATGCAGAAGGCCGAATCTGTATCCATCCAGGCAGAAAGCCTCTCCACCACGCCTCCTTCAGCTATAGGGGAAGAGGGGAAAACAGCGGTGATGTGGAGAGGTCATTGACAAAAGTTAAACAAGAAAGCTATCATTTGTGTAGCGCCGCCCGAAAAGAAGCCAGACGTCGCAATTGAGCGTGGAGTGGCACTAAACGCAGCGGTTAAATGGGATTTGGAAGGTGGGTGGTGGGTGGGGGGGGAGACTCTTAACCGTGACGAGGGGAAGAGACGGTGGAGGAGAGAGCTCACCTTAAAACAGCTGCCAGGAGGGTCTATTGAATACACTGCAGATTGTCAAATTTGCATCATATCCTCATATCATATTCCCAGCCTCATATCCCCATTTAGCATCTGCCAAATGGGAAATAGTCAATTGTAAGCACATCTAAACTGCAGTCACTGCTGGATGTCCTGGGCCAGGTTTGAAACCCAGGGTATGGTGTTTACACGGTACCACAACAAGCCACCAGGAACCACAAGCTTGTTTGCTTTTTTGAGGTCTGGTGGGTCTGCTACAGCATATAATTGAATTATCGTTAAAAGAAGATTAAGCTGGAATGAAATGTTTGGGGCTGCATTCTGGGATGCACGATATCGGCTGATAAAGGGGTTAAAATGGATATTAGCATCGGCGCGAAACAAACATTTGCGCTGATGTAACGACGCTTTAATTAGGCCCCAAATGCTGGATGCTTGAAGTGGTTTGGTGAATGTGTACATTTTGAAAAGCAGTATTTATGTCTGCATCCAGGAGGCCATCACTATAAGAGCAGGCATAATGATAATAATAAGTGTTAATTCACTACAGGATAGATTCATGTTACTCTGACATTAGGTGGAAAAAAATGCATCAGCAATCAGCCCGCTACAGCCTTTGAAAGTCAGCAATGTCGCGCCGCAAGAAGTAGAAGAGGAGTTCAACCGGGGGGGGGGGGGGGCAGAAAATACAACTGTGTGTGTGTGTGGGGGGGGGGGGGGGGGGGGGGTTTGGCAAAGTCCTGGTCATGTGGTTTTGGACAACCAATAGCAAGACAGTATCTGCAGATGGAACAGGGAAGTAATCTGACTCTCTTCTCCTCCAACTTCTAGTTAGTTTCAATTTCATCATCGTGATTCAATCCACAGTAAAACATGACAAATACGTTGTTAGACCTTCAAGATTACTTTGTCTGCATTAAAAACACTTGTTTCAGCATTTCGGGGTTCCTCATGATAAAGAAACCGTCATTCTCTAAAATGGATTTTCTAATACCTGTGTGCATTTGTGGTTCTGTGGGTTCATAGCGATCTCCATGTGACCTAAATGGGCCCGTCTTTAGAGGAGATTGTGCTTCGGAGAAAAAAAGAAAGATGTCAGCCATTGATAGTATTGTACACGTTTTACATGATGTTTCAGTTGTCAGACTTGTCACCGTTACACACAGATGTGTTTACAGATGTTCTCTTTTCAATCACCAAAAAAAGGAGTTTTATCTTTTATCTTTCAACTCAAATGTGACAAATTTTATATTTTTTCAAAACAGATTAATTCTTCATATTAACACCTTAAGTGCCATAGCCGAAATAATTCGTCTTACATAATCCAACGCTTAAGTGCCAGAGCCGAGTTTACTCGTCTTAGATAAACATTTTTTTTTTTTGACAGTGGGACATCAATCAACAACTTTTACATCTTCGAGATCACTATTGGAGCAAGATAATGTGTATAATCTATTTTACCGACCCACTAAGTGTTGACAGTGCTCCCCCAGACGACCGAAATCAAAGAAAAAACTGCCGCGGGACCAAGCCGTTCAAGGAAATGCCGTGGCGATTTTACAGTAATCCATTCAAGACTTGTCTTGCCTGAGAGCGGCCGCGCACCGGCAGCAGCACACAGAGAGCGGAGAGCGATTTGCAAAATAGATCATAGGTGAAACACACTTTGAAACACCTCAGAAAGGCAAGAATCAACATCTGCCCATCGCCCACGCATTCCCCGGCCCATCTTGACTCGCACAAGGAGCGTCCGCACGCAGGCAAGCAGGCAGACAGGCACACAGGCAGGCAGCAGCAAAAGCGCTTCTGACACGCCCGCTGTACAGCCAGGAGGAAGGAGGAGAAGACACACGGAGGGAGGAGTTTGAATGAGAGGGGTGTTTCCTGTTGTTATGGAGGAAATTACTGTTCAAAACTATTGTTTAGAATGTCTGACGGTCTTACTGATGCCAAAAATGAATGGTTAAAGTGACTGTTTCACAAAAAGCCATTTATCTCTGAATAAATTTCCAGACGCTGAAACCATGCTGTACTCAACGGCTAATATCTACATAACTACTAACTCTGCAAACTAACTCTTTTAGACAGAGAAAGCACACATTCTATTAGTTATTTTTAGATGATTGGTGTTCATGAATTCTTAACAGAAAAGAATCCTCGGCTGTTGTAAAATGAGCCAGAATCGTCAAAAACACCCCTGGCACAACTTACCTACAGGAATGAAAACATGGCTGGCATTCAATGTGTTAACAGAGAAATGAATAAGCTTGGACTTTGAAATGTATATCTGTGTTTTCCTATGAAAGCAAAACATTATTAATAATGATTGTGAGGAATCATTAACAGTAATTAGTCTCCTGTAGCCATAAATGGGCAAACGGACAGAGATGGGCAAAAAGGCCTTTATGTTTTCTGCACCATCCTCTTGGAATAGCCTGCAGAATGGGCTTAAACTACGGGACCTAGTTACCCTTAGTGAATTTAAAGGCATTGTAAAGTCCCTGGAATTTGATTCTATTAACTGTAAATGTTTTAATTGATGATTCAAATGTACTTTTTCCTGCACCCGTACAGTATTGCACTCTCGAGCTTGTTTGTTGTCTTGTTGTAAGTTACACTGTTTGTTGTGTCTGAAACTATCATGTAGCTACGGCAGCCATTCTTGGCCAGGTCTCGCTTGTAAAAGAGATTTTAATCTCAATGAGACATGCCTGGTTAAATAAAGGTTAAATACAAAAAATACAAAAAATAAATGCATAATATTCATTATTGAAAGGTAAACCGAGCAAATTTATATTATTCCGGGCAATTATATCAAACAGGTAGCCCTCCACATCACTCTGGCCTTCAGGTAGCTGTCAGTCTGAAAAAGGTCGGTGACCCCTGCTGTGAATATAATCACAATATGATTTATTTATTTATCCTATTCCCAACCGTCAATCCTCTCACTTTTAATTGAAAAGAGCCTCGCATTGTTATCACTTCTTATTGATCCCAGCCTGCAGGTAGCAGAGCCAACGGCTTTGATTGAGGACTGCCAACATGGACGCTTGCAACTAGCTCAACTGCCAAATTGCCAATACAATTAACTCTAGACTAAGACTAAAATGCAACAGACGCAAACTGTAAAATGTCAAGGTAGCCTATACGCTTTTTACCCGCTGCACCGCCTCCATACACACGCAGCACCACTCATCCTAAAATCCCATTACGGCGTCTTTACAGCTAATTTGTTAATTTCCTCCTCGTCAAGTGGAGAATGTGCTGTTTGGATGAGGAGCTCAGCCAGAGAACAACACTGCTGCTGCTTTGTGAGCTAGGCGGAGTGTGTCTTATCCTTAAACAGGGACAATTGGCCAGTGTGTGTGTGTGTGTGTGTGTGTGTGTTTGTTTTTGAAAACACACATTGTTCTACAGGCAGACAAACACACCCTGCTGCCAGCTCTGCCTTTGTGCAGTCCCCAGCTAAGCTTCCATACTATTATGCACAGATTGAATAGAGGAACGTGGCCCGGATCTTTGGCGGAGACGCAGCATGTGTTCTGCTGCAAAGTCTTCAGATGAATCCACCATGAATAAGAATGAGAGTATCTTGACCCGGGTTAGCCGTCATTAAAAGGTATATAATACAAGAATGCCGCAGCTGCTTCAATAAGCTATAAGCCTGAGTCCCAGAGGTATGGTAGGGCTAGTCCCGGCCCAGAGAACGACTTATAGATTTAACACGGCATTTTCAAGTGTTACAGTGTCATTTAAAGCATTATCCAACCACTGCTTTTGCAAGCTCCGCCCCCTGACCGAGAGAACTTATGAATTAACGTATGAAGGTATGAACGTTTCCTATCCAGCTTATTTCTAGCTGCCATGATGCCTGATGGGTGCTTCTTCCGCTTCCGGTGTAATAGACTGTTTTACAGTCTATGGTTTTAACTTGACAAAAAAAAACGTCTATGAGGATTTTACAGCAGATCATGATTCTGCTCTACAGCCGTGTCGTTCGGGTGCTGGGATAATGTAATGCATTGTGGGTAGTCGGCTACTGTGGCTAACGCTAGCGGCTAGCGTAATAGTTACTTTACATGGCAGTAAAACGCCACTGAATGACCAAATTGATTGAACTTTTAACCATTTCGAGTAACACTGTTTCCATACGGACCCCCAAGCGTTGGTTAGTTGTTTATAACGTGACTATATTTATAACTTTATAACATACTCCAGTTTCCAGGTTTATAATTCGGGTCTGCAGCCGAGTATAACAAAGGAAATGGCAAGCTGCAACAATAAGTCACGTTGAACCGGACCTTGTACCCACAATTATTTTTTACAGTGGGGCATTCAAAAATAAGGTGGATACTGGAGGCAGGGCTTTGACATTTCACACGCGAATGCGAGCCAAATCTCTGTGAGTTGTACACATTGTTGGGCAGGTAGCCATCCTGGCTCCATGCTTTCTGTTTCTCACAGCGACGCAATGAAAATTGGCAGCCAATGTTCTGAGCGAATTCAGCCAATGTGTCTGAAGCCAGACCTTTGATCTGCAGGAGATCCGTGAGGAGAAGAGATGTTTTCTTCAAACATTTTGCGTTTGCATTTTGAAGACTTAAGCCCATGGCACACCAATCAAACATTCTCCAACAAACACAAACAGACAATTGTCTGTGAATGTTGGCAGATGTTGGAGATTGTTTGAAAGCATGGCACACCGACCAAACATATTCAGCACAGCAGTTGTTCTAATTTCAGCCAAATGGTGGCGGTAATGCAACAATAACTATGCCAACTGCCGTAAAACACCAAAGAAGAAGAAGCTGACCAAACCGTGTTTACTTCGTTCTACACTGCTGATGCTGACAAGACACATTTAATGCTAAAACATTTGACCATGAAATGGAGAGTGAAGAGGACATAATATACGGTCATTTAGAGACACTCATTGGAATATTGTGTTTAAAATTGGAAAAACGTCTTCACACACGTACGCACCCTCTCTTTCCAGGGTCCAAAATGAAGCCATCGACAGCAACAACACAACAGCCAGAAATTTACTGCTAGCTAGTACTGAGTGTGCGCGCGTGTGCGCGAGCTTTGTTTCCATGGATACGAGACTGAAAACATGGTGAACTGACCAGACAACCGCGAACACCGAACAAGCACGGATTGAACATGTTGAATCCGGGCGAACATCACCGAACATCGCCGAACACGAACAGACAGCTATGGCACACCAAACGAACATCTACGTGTTCGTGTTCGTTCGTGTTTGTTGGAGAATGTTCGATTGGTGTGCCATGGGCTTTACTGTGACTCAAATAAAACATTCTCCGGCGTCCGGGGTAGTGCAACAGTTCGGCTGGGAGGGGAACTGGGGGCGAATAGCATGATCCTCCCACGTGCTATACGTCGTGCAAATCTCCTCCCTGTCAGGTGAAAAGAAGTGGCTGGCGACTGCACATGTATCGGAGGAAGCATGTGCTGGTCTACAACTTTCCCCCAGATCGGCAGAGGGGGAGGAGCAAAAACAGCAGGGGGAA
>NC_139632.1:39437375-39452375 GCF_964638095.1 Poromitra crassiceps
CTGCATTTATATTGCGCTTTTATCCAAAACGCTTTACAGTAATGCCTACATTCACCCATTCACACACACAGTTACACACCAGCAGTGGGGTTGCACCAGCTGTGCGTAAGTTGAAACGTAAGCTAGTTTGAGCGTAAAGTCTCACTAAGTCAGAGTTTACGCACTACTAAAAATATTTGGGTTGCACCAAGTGAAATAGTTACAATGTAGGCATAAGTTAGAACTTAAATCTTACACCTACCCCCCTGTAGGTGTAAAGTCCTCCCTAAAATAGCAGTTGGCACGGTATTGGCACTTGGCACCATGGCGCATCGTTGTTTTGCGTCAGTAACGCGTTCTCTGTGATCAATTATTACACCCTTTGATATTTATGACTCACGCTTTTGTTTTCCACAAGCTGCATACAAATTAATATAACCGCAACAATTTAGCGAGGCAGGATAGTGGTAAATTAGCCTACAATGCATGATGATGAAGAGCTCACAGATAAACGTTAACAATATTATGAACGTAAATGATGTTACTCAATAACGTTCTCATTTGGTTAGTGTTGATGAAATATGAAAGCACTAATTTGCGGTGGGCAAGATGTCCCGGCGGTTTTCATTCCACTTAATTAAACAACGGTAAATAAACACCGTTTCCACCGTGCTTTTCACTGATTGGCTACAGGAAGTGAAAACGTCATTTTCTGCGACACTATTTTGGTTAGTATGGACTTTACGGTCTACTAGTTAAGATGTATCTTACGTCTCCGTGGTGCAACTAAACAAAGACACAACTTTAGTGTCAAACTAGTTTGAACGTAGCGGTTAGTGTGGACTTTACACCCTAACTTAAGAGAGAACTTACGTTCAGCTGGTGCAACAGGCTGCCGGGCTGCAGGCACAACCATCGGGAGCAATTTGGGGTTGCCCAAGGACACTTTGACATGCGGACTGGAGAAACCGGAGATCGAGCCACCGACATATTTTACCCAAAGTTTTTAGTGGACAACTCGCTCTACCTCCTGAGCCACAGCGGCCGTTAGGGCTGTTGAAACGAATTTTGATATTCGAATATTATTCGAATTTAATAATTATGAACGAAATTCGATTATTATTATTTTTTTTAAACGAATATTTTAATTTTTATTTATTAATTTTTTTTTTTTTTTTTTAGAACACTAGAACAGTGACAAGTTCTGACAACATACTTGAAGAAAAGAGTGTTAACTGAAGTTGACTGTTGAAGCTGCTATACTGATGTAAACCTACCTGTAGCTCTTAAAATGTATGTTCATTCATTGTTAACTGAAGTTGACTGTTGAAGCTGCTATACTGAATGTAAACCTGTAGCTCTTAAGTGCAATACGTGACTGATTTTTTTTTGTTCATGGCTCATTGTTGTTTTGGCAAAGTTTACTTATTTGTTTATTGATAAGGAGCTCAAACAAAGGCTGTGTCTTTTTTTATTATCAATTATTTTATTTTAGCATTTCAGACAGCACCAATACATCACTGATGAATATTAACTCATTCACCGCCAGTTTAGGACTGCCAATATTTAGCACAGGCCAAAGATTTTCATAATTGTTGGTCATCTTTCAAGACCCACAGTAAATTATCTATTAGCACCAGAGTGATTTGCAATACCTCAAAATGAAGATGTACGTCTCTGGGTTCACCAGGGAAAAAAAAGTGAGCTTTTAGCATGTTCTGTACTCTACTTATAGCCATTTATATACACCCTGTTTTCCCCCAAAATGTCTCTCTGAGAAAAGAAATTGCAGAAAATGGCATTTATGTATTTATGCACACAATCTCATGCAGAACTCGCTCTCAATTCTTTTATTTTGAACTGTATTGACATCAGACATGTAAATATTATTCGTTAGGACACAAATGACAAAAAAAAAATATATATATATATATATACACATGAAGTGCTTTTTTTTACATTCAACAATACAGTTTACTCGGTGTGAGTGAGTGTGCAGACAGACAGACAGACAGACAGACAGACAGACAGACAGACAGACACACCGACAGACAGACAGACAGACAGACAGACAGACAGACACACACACACACACACACACACACACACACACACACACACACGATCCCCCTTTTAGATTTCTAACCCCACATAGGATAAGCAATAACCACGCCCTGTGGCGCTGGGATTGGCCAGGAGCAACACTGGAGGGCACGCAGCCCAGCGATTACATGAACCAACTGAATAGCTCTTGAGAAAGGACAGCGGGCTGCTCTGACTCCCGCTTCTGCCTTGTGCCTTGCTGTTGTGTGTTTATTTTGCACCCGTCCTCGTCCATGTCTCCCTGTCATATCATCCCTGCTATCTGATCGTTCCCGTTTTCCCCTCGGCTATTCAACACGTCCTCACCGCCCTCGCAAACTGATCGATCATTTCCTCATTCCTCCGATGATCAAACACATCTCTTGATTACTTTCTCCCGGCTGGCACAGAGGAAGGCGACTCCAGCTCGTGCAGCGCGCCGAGGCGCGTTTCAATGGCGTTTCTCCTGTCTGCACAAGGAAGCGTTACCAGTTTTCTGCTTTTCCTCCTGCTCAATTTCAAAACAACAGCTGCGGTATGTGTTTGTTCACGTGTTGTCTTAGATGATAGGGACCTGATACCATGTGACAGGCTGGGGAAGTGTTTAAACTACGCCCTGCAGTAATAAAAACAAAAACACGTCAAACACGTCATTGGCGGGGAGGGCTATTTCTGATAACACGTCAAAGACGTCATTGGCGGTGAATGAGTTAACTAAGCTCTGGTTATCTGACCTATTTTCTAATGCAATGAATGTATGTACATTGTACAAGGAACATGTTTTCTTAAATAAACATCATTGCTGGACTATTTGTGATAAGCCTAATATTATTTTGAATATTCATCCACCATTCACTTTTCCATCTACATTTGGTAAAATGCTTAGAAAAAGTTTTACTTGGTCAAACCCAAAGATTCAGCTATATTTAGAATCAGAACATAACATAAGAGAAGACAACAATTCACTCAGACCAAATTTTTTTTTTTTTTTTTTTTAATTCAATTAAAAATTAATTAAAATATTCGAATATAATTCGAATATTAAAATGTATAAAGCACTGAAATTCGAATTTGATTATAGAGGGAGATTGACAGCCCTAGCGGCCGTATGATAATATTTCAATGTCCGAGCTTGTCCACTGCGGCGGATCGTTTGCATTGGGCATAGTGGAGCGTTAGAGTAGCTTTGATAAATAGCAGCCTCCCCGATGGCTTACAGTGGTGACAGCCCAAAGGTCTTACCGTAGATATACAGTGTATCATGCTAGCCATTTACAGTAAGAGTGCTTAGTGATAGAGTGATAGAGATACGTGTTAGCAGCAGGATGACAGGCTCTGCAGACACACACTCACCCCCCCCCCCCCCGTCTGTCCTTGTCTGTCTCCTGTCTTTCTTCTTCCTCTCCCTCATACACTTCAGCAGCACTCACAATGACCTCGACTGCATGCATCACAGGACGGAGACATGTATGCAAACACGTCATACGCTGCCCTCTTCATGTCCCCAGTCTCTCTCTCTCTCTCTCTCTCTCTCTCTCATTAATATGACATCCTCCATACACAATGAGCTTTGAGTATTATGAGGGGGGGCAGGATGACATCATCAAAGAGCTTTGAGTGGAGTATTATGAGGGGGGGGGCAGGATGACATCATCAATGAGCTTTGAGTGGAGTATTATGAGGGGGGGGGCAGGATGACATCATCAATGAGCTTTGAGTGGAGTATTATGAGGGGGGGGCAGGATGACATCATCAATGAGCTTTGAGTGGAGTATTATGAGGGGGGGGGCAGGATGACATCATCAATGAGCTTTGAGTGGAGTATTATGAGGGGGGGGCAGGATGACATCATCAATGAGCTTTGAGTGGAGTATTATGAGGGGGGGCAGGATGACATCATCAATGAGCTTTGAGTGGAGTATTATGGGGGGGCAGGATGACATCAATGAGCTTTGATTGGAGTATTAAGGTCTCGTTATGCTTTCCGCATCAGCGAGGAACGCAAGTGTCCGCGCGGAAAAGTGACGTCAAATCAGCAGACACGCCCCTCCGCAAGGCTCCGTGCGGACGGTTTTTGACCGGCCGTGCGCACGGCGAATTTTGTAACTACGCGGAAGCGGACGGGCGGACAAAGTGGAGTTTTCAAGACTCGCGCTCAATTCCGCCTGCAGAAACCCACACAGAGTATAAAAGCTCCACACGTTTCCTCGTCGGATTCCGTGTCTCTCATTTCCGTGCGGCCGGCCAAAGCGTCAAGCATAATCCAGGCTTTATGAGGGGGGGGGGGCAGGATGACATCATCAAAGAGCTTTGAGTGGAGTATTATGAGAATTGACTCCATCTGTCTGTCTCTATTGCTTTTTTCTATGACACCGGTTGAGAACAGGATGACTTTACTCACGGCCCAAAGTCCTTTAAATAATATACAAGGTTTTCAATGTGATTTCATATCAATGTTAGCAGCTAGCTGCTGCCAGCGGCTAACTAGCGATCTTGCTGTGAGTAGTTTCATGTAGGAACAATTTTCTTTTAACCAAACTACACGGTGGGTGAAAAAGTTCCTACATGAAACTGCGCACAACAAGGTCTGTGGTTCATCTTGAGTAACCAGGTCATGATTTCTGGAAAGAGACATTTGCTGTTGAGTTTTTCACTTTTATTTTATTTTTATTTTTTTAGCTTTGAGCACCACAAGCCGAGTGCCATCCGGTTCCATTGTAATTGAGAGAAGGCGGACATCTCTACGGCCAATATCTCCAAAATTCAGAAGTCACACCAAAACGACGTAGATGGATAAATAACACTAAAGGTAAGAGGAAAAACATGAACTGTCCCTTTAACACTTTTCTGGCTGCTCTATCCATTTGTTATTTCTTGGTTTTGGCGTCTTTACTGTTCTTCCCAAAAAAATAGTACGAAAATAAATAGAGAAATGTGTGTCTGACTGGTAGTGTACATCTAATAATTCATCATAGTGACAAAATATCATCTTATCAGGCATCTGCCTTTGCTCCAGTTTGTCCCCAGCCCAGAAATGTACTGTAATGTTTCTATAAGTGGGTTTTGATAGCTTGTGGAGGCAAACGATATGAGATGCAGGGAGCTGTGCCATGGCTTAGGTCTTAGTGAATTTGATGCCTCTGAGGTGTGAATACCAACGCGTGCAGGTTCCGTATTAAAACCCTGCTCTGTGGATTTCACTTGAAGTCTCACTGTACAACCTAGCAATGTTCTAGTCCAGTCAAGTCGGACTCAGACTCGTGTCCGAGTCCTGGACTCATATTGTTCAGGACTTGTGATTTGACTTGGACTTGAGCACTGATGACTCGGACATGGACTCAAGAATTCATGCATTTGGACTCGGAGGTTGTAGGAGAGGATTCAGACATGTCAGACAAGACTTTTTTTCTTCTTGTTTTTTGTTTTGTATTTTTTTGTAATAGGCCCTAATAATGAGTTTTTTTTGTAATAGGCCCTTATAATTTGTGCAAGGACAGGCACGTGTGTTCCACCTAAATGTGGATTCCCACTCCTGTTCAGTAACTCTGGACTCAGACTCATATCAGACTCGACTCGGACTCTTCGGACTTGGACTCAGACTCGAACACTGGGGACCCAAGAGTCGACTTGGACTCAAGACATAGTGACTGGACTACAACACTGCAACCTACTGCATATAGCAGCAAGACCTGGACTACAACACTGCAACCTACTGCATAGCAGCAGACTGGACTACAACACTGCAACCTACTGCATAGCAGCAGACTGGACTACAACACTGCAACCTACTGCATAGCAGCAGACTGGACTACAACACTGCAACCTACTGCATAGCAGCAGCCTGGACTACAACACTGCAACCTACTGCATAGCAGCAAGACTGGACTACAACACTGCAAGCTACTGCATATAGCAGCAAGACTGGACTACAACACTGCAACCTACTGCATAGCAGCAAGACTTGACTACAACACTGCAACCTACTGCATAGCAGCAGACTGGACTACAACACTGCAACCTACTGCATAGCAGCAAGACTGGACTACAACACTGCAACCTACTGCATAGCAGCAAGACTGGACTACAACACTGCAACCTACTGCATAGCAGCAAGACTGGACTACAACACTGCAACATACTGCATAGCAGCCAGACTGGACTACAACACTGCAACCTACTGCATAGCAGCAAGACTTGACTACAACACTGCAACCTACTGCATAGCAGCAAGACTGGACTACAACACTGCAACCTACTGCATAGCAGCAAGACTGGACTACAACACTGCAACCTACTGCATAGCAGCAAGACTGGACTACAACACTGCAACCTACTGCATAGCAGCAAGACTTGACTACAACACTGCAACCTACTGCATAGCAGCAGACTGGACTACAACACTGCAACCTACTGCATAGCAGCAAGACTGGACTACACCTTGCAACCTACTGCATAGCAGCAAGACTTGACTACAACACTGCAACCTACTGCATAGCAGCAGACTGGACTACAACACTGCAACCTACTGCATAGCAGCAAGACTGGACTACAACACTGCAACCTACTGCATAGCAGCAAGACTGGACTACAACACTGCAACCTACTGCATAGCAGCAGACTGGACTACAACACTGCAACATACTGCATAGCAGCAAGACTGGGCTACAACACTGCAACCTACTGCATAGCAGCAAGACTGGACTACAACACTGCAACCTACTGCATAGCAGCAGACTGGACTACAACACTGCAACCTACTGCATAGAAGCAAGACTGGACTACAACACTGCAACCTACTGCATAGCAGCAGACTGGACTACAACACTGCAACCTACTGCATAGCAGCAAGACTGGACTACAACACTGCAACCTACTGCATAGCAGCAAGACTGGACTACAACACTGCAACCTACTGCATAGAAGCAGACTGGACTACGACTGCAACCTATTGCATAGCAGCAAGACTGGACTACAACACTGCAACCTACTGCATAGCAGCAGACTGGACTACAACACTGCAACCTACTGCATAGCAGCAAGACTGGACTACAACACTGCAACCTACTGCATAGCAGCAGACTGGACTACAACACTGCAACCTACTGCATAGCAGCAAGACTGGACTACAACACTGCAACCTACTGCATAGCAGCAAGACTGGACTACAACACTGCAACCTACTGCATAGCAGCAAGACTGGACTACAACACTGCGACCTACTGCATAGCAGCAGACTGGACTACAACACTGCAACCTACTGCATAGCAGCAAGACTGGACTACAACACTGCGACCTACTGCATAGAAGCAGCAGCGAGGCAACAAAGAGCGATATGAAGCTGCATGCAGACACAAAGGTAAACAAAGTAAACCACCATCATCCATCTCTCTCTCTGCAACTGCTTCCCTCTCCCTTTTATCTATTTTTGGCCGATCCCTGTGTGTTTGAGAGTCGGAGCGGGTCGACCTGCCAAGAATCACCTTTTAAAAAATGTAAATCCCTGGCTCCTATCATCCTCTAACACACTGCCTCTCTCTGTCAAAAACACTTTGCCGTGTCCCGGAAGCCTACAGCAGCAGCAGCCCCCCTCTGTACGAGAGGTGTTATCGCGGCCGAGCGTCACAACGCAGACCCATTCATCTCATTAGACGAATTAATGAATCTAGAATTGCGACAGAATTGCGACAGGACGAATAAATAACAACGGCAAAAACATGTTGAACATCAAAAATGGAGAGAAGACAGAAACAAAGTTGGATGCTTGCAGGGTATTGGCGAGACGTCCTGCTTCTAAACGCTCTCTCGCGCACTCGCTCTCTCGCCTGTCAGAAGAGACTAAGATGGATGCATTGCACCAGATGTAAGAGACACCAGGCCAAGAAATGGGATTATGACCACAGTTCCTTGTGGGGATCTTCTACGTTCCCCCGCAACTTCCCGCCTTTATTACACCTCAAATAAGGTCTGGTACTAAGACACCCCCCCCCCCCCGTCTCTGCTGGCCAGAGGGCCTTGATCTCTGGAAAAAGGCAAACCCAGCAGACTGATATCCAATCACAGGCCCGCCGGTCTCTGTTCTCAACCAATCACAGGCCTCCCGGTCTCTGTTCCCAACCTGTTGCTGGAGTAGATGCCACATAAAAGTGTACTCACAATACCAGATTGCTTAATTAGGCTATACCAGTGGTGTCGTGGTGCCTGGAGAAGTGGGTATAAACTCTTAATTTATGCCCCCCTTTTTTTAAATTGGCCCGTATTCAGAAGTTATAGACTGATGCTGCATTTTTAAATGACTATTCAGTTGAACTCAAAGAGAATTAATTGTATTGTAAAGACCCTGTTCAGACTTAACCTGTTCACATGTTTGTTGTTGTTTGTTATTGCTACTGGGGGTGCTGACTGTCAGTTAGGGCCAGTTATGTCAGATGTTGCCGACAGGTTGTGAACGTCTCTGTTGTGTGCCAATCACCTGTGTTTGTGTGTTGAGTCTAGGGATGCACGATATATCGGCAAGCATATCGGTATCGGCCGATGTTAGTCATTTTTTAACATATCGGTATTGGTCCGATGTTGCAATGTTAAAGCAGCTACGAGCAACTTTTTCGATTGTTATTAAACAGTATAAATTTAATATCAATGCATCACATCTTACCTCTAATAGTCGACGAGACCAACGCAGAGTAGTCTCGCTTGAACCCCGAGTGAATCGGCCAGTGTTAGTCTGTCTGTGGCCAGGGCAGATCAGGAAGTGAAATGAAACGGTTTGCAGCAGCCACTTCGGCCATAACCACAAAATAACTTCCAAAAAACCTGTTAGAATATAACGAGAGATGTTCCCGAGAGTATGCGTGGCGTTCACATTGTTTATGTTATGTTGCTAGGCAGCGCGAACGGGGTAGGCAGGCAGCTGCGTTTCACTTCCGGGTTTCACTTCCGCGTTTCACTTCCGGGTGTAGCCGGTCCGGCGGTAGGAGAGAGAAAGAGAGAGAGCCCCCTGTTGACGCGAGTTTAGACAGACACAGACTTAATAATCACCTAAGGGAGGAATCTCCGATTGACACGTCTTTGGTCTCAGCTACTATTATAGGTAAGATGTGATGCATCAATATTGTAATTATACTGTTTAATAACAATCGAAAAAATTGCTCGTAGCTGCTTTAATATCGGTTATCGGTATCAGCCAAATTCTTCACATTGAGATGAAATAATGCAGTAAATCTATGATTTATGGGCTTTTACAAATGTTTTTGAAATAAAGAAATGCATTACTTTTTCAAATTCAGTGTTTTTCAGTATCTACAAAATTTTATTATCATAGAAATGTGTTTTTATACAGATCATATCGACATCGGTAAATATCGGTTATCGGCCATAACAGCAATGTTAATATCGGATATCGGCATCGGCCAAAATTTTCATATCGGTGCATCCCTAGTTGAGTCCTCCTGTAGTTGGTTGAGGGGACCGAGGAGGCGGTTCAAGGAAGTAGGAAGTCTGGCCGGTTGTTGTTGCCGCGGGGCTGGAAGTGAGCGAGAAGCTAGAAGCTATTTGTAGGAGCTAGGCTGAAGTGGTGTCTGCCGTGGTTACGGCCGACAGTAGCCAATGTTCAGCAGCAATACATGCACTGGATTGTAAGTCAACTTCTCTCTTGTTATTTCCTCGTCCTGGTCCTGGACGGGATGGTACAATATGATTGGGTGGTGCACCACTGCAAAAGATTTAGCTAAAGCTAATATTTCGCTCCAGTTGATCAAGAACAGATAGCTACATATTCCTTCACTCTCCTTGCCCTGCACATCAAGAGTGGATTTACAAGTGGGTACACTCAATGCTGACTGAAAGCTAAATAGGTATACACTCTGCATGCGTATACTCCTGGCCTGCACTACACCACTGAGCTATACAACACAAACTTGTATAGGGTTTCCAACTTCCAATTCATTTAGGTGTTTCAGTGCTGGGGTCATTAATGTTTCACTTGCACCTGTTTTACTTCCTGCCCTTTAGACACAAAATGACTGCTGTGGAAAAAGGCGGATTGGTGGCCAGACATGATGATGATGATGATGTTGTTTGAACATTTGTTGTGTATATTCTGTATTATGTTTTTATATGCCACTAATGCCGTTCTCCACTATCTCCACACACACACACACACACACACACACACACACACACACACACACACACACACACACACACACACACACACACACACACACACACACACACACACACACAGAACAAGTGCAGCCATATTGAGAGTTACAAGAAGCATTCTCCAGGGAAGCATGTGGACATGCTTGTAGTGTGTAACAGTGGCAGCCTAGCCTTCTCATTAGCACATAGCTGCTTACGCTACAGCAATACATGACAGCATGATGAGAGCTGACATGTACAGCTGACACATCCAGGTGTCATAACGCTGTCAGCTGCACTGACGTGGGCAGGCTGATTCATGAGCGCGCCTGACAGTCCCACTTCTAACATGATGGTAAAGACGCCACGTACGCATGATGAGCGCGTCCGTAAGGGAGACACCGCCACTGATTTATAGCGGTGGGAAACAACTGCAGAATCACCAATCCACTTTTTGTCACAGTTCATTTTTCAACTTCACTCACCACCGGAAAAAACAATGATTAACAATGCAATGTCTATATTAATCAAGACTACTAGAGAGAGCCGCAGGAATGAGTCCGGAAAACATAGATGCTAACACTTCCGGGTTCTTCGCTGTTTCTGCCTATGGGATTTTTCAATGGGTTTTTGGCACGATGCTTCAAATGAGGTCCGTGGTTAACGCAAGCTTATTCAAATGTGAACCAGTGTTCAGCAGGATAATCTTCACACATGAGGACCACTTTTATGAGTTTTGAAGCTTTTACGTGCCGTTAAAAGGGCGGCTAGCTAGCAAACGGCTAAATGAGACTACACCGTTGAGTCGACGGGGATGTTATACGTCAATAACGTCATCACTTCAAAGGACGAACACGGACATTCTCTTTCACTCACCTGGTTCAGCGCGGGGTAATCAGTGCACAGCAGCGCACACATCAACAACACTCCAGGTTGAATTTGGCTGTGGTGACGTGGAAGCCTATGCGACACTGTGTGTAGTTCTGGAATAGTTTAATGAGCTTTTTACTTCTAGGGCTCGCATTTACGCTTCAAAACTCGTGAAAGTGGTCCTCATGTGTGAAGATTATCCTGCTGAACACTGGTTCGCGTTTGATTAAGCTTGCGTTGCCCACAGACCTTAAATTTTGAAGCATCGTGTCAAAAACCCATTCAAAAATCCCATAGACAGAAACAGTGAAGAACCCAGAAGTCCGGGACTTCCGCGTTCCGACTAGGGATGGGCATTTCTAGCAAAAACACTATTCGAAATTCGCTGGCCAAATTCGAATTTAATTCGAATTTCGAAAATAAAAATAAAAATGTAAAAAAAATAAAAAATGTTTTTTTTTTTTTTTTTTGTGAGTGAAATGTTGCATTGTCTCCCCTGATTCTAAGTCTACGGCTTTATTAATTAATATAAAAAGCTTCTGCTGTGGATTTTTAGCTCAAACAAGCATTGCACCACTGAAGTAAACAACATGTTACATGACATTGACATTTTCGAAAATAAAAAACAGTTTTGACAATCATGAGTGGTTCATTAAATATTTAGTAGGCTCAGGTCTGAGTGCCAAAGGGGTGCCAAAGTCACCCCCTCTCCCTCTTCATGGGATTTCATCCGCCATTCATTTTTCCATAAACCTTGCTTAAAATGCTTATAAAAATTGTTTTACTTGCTCAAACCAAGCGATTTGACTATACTTAGAATCAGGGGAGACAATGCAACATTTCACTCAAATTTTTTTTTTTTTTTTTTTTTTTTTTTCGAATTTCGAATTTCAATAATAAAAGTCGACCTTGATAATAACAACGATTATTCGAAAATTCGAAATTCGATGCCCATCCCTAGTTCCGACTACAAAAATACGTCATCCCTGCAGTACTACTATTGATGTGGTGATTACACAGAGGATGTGAGAGTCTCAGCACACAAAGGGAAAATCTGTTGGACTAAACTTTTTTCAACCTTCATCTAAAGCAGCTAAGTCGTTTATAGCTTTTCTGGCCACTAGAGGTCTACTACGCACAACCAGTCGCGTAAGTGACGTCTCTCCCGCCAGTCCGTTGTTGATTGATGGCGTGACGTATAATGTGCGACACGAGAGATGTAGTTGATTGACAAAACTGCGACTTTCTTCACATGCATAGTTCTCTTTTAAATTGACCAAATGTAACATGTGTACCCCGTGGCACAATTCAAACGGGATCAAAGAAGTAACGTATCGCTCCGTTCACCACCGTTCACATTTTTTCATGCGCTGGTACAGGGAGAAAAGCAGGAAGTGACGTTCACTTTGGCTCTCTATACAGTGGGACTGCCAGCTGATTGGCTGATTGGCTGATTGCTTAACAACACATGTCAGCACATTCACACACCCCCCCCCCCCCCCCACCCCCACCCTCTCTCTCTCTCTCTTGTTGGCAGCTTCTCTTTTTATCGTTGTCCTAAAAGATGTCCCCTCTCGCTCGCTCGTTTGGCACCATTCTCTCTCCATCTCTCTGCGATCTCCCAAACCCTCCCCCCCAGTATCTCCACTCGGCCTCTCGTTCTCTCTCCGTCTCTCTCTCTCTCTCTGCCTCGCACTGGCCCCTCCCTCCGGTAGTGGAGGTGAGTCTTGGCGGGGCTCCAGGGTAATATCTATGAGGACAAGTAAACGATGGGCCCTCAGCCCAGCAGGGGGCAGCGGGAGTGGGTGTCATCACAAGCCAGGGGCCAAAGAGTTTAGTGTGCAGCCTACTAATGCTTTTATAAGGTAGTCACAATCCAAAGAGAACAGCCAGCCGAGAGAGAAAGTCTGTTGGGTTTTTTTTCTTGGCGGTTGTCATTGATTTATCATTTCATATTTCTCAGAGTAAGGCTGCATTATAGTTTTGTCCCCACCGCTTATTATCTTATCAAGACCTCACTTGGCTTTGTGGCTTTGTTGATGACTGATGAATATAAATAATATCATGTGGTTTTGGCCCTTAGTCTCTCCACATATCTGCTGCTTGACATGTTGATGCATAAACCTGTTCTCCTCTCTCCTGTATTGTGTTGAAATACCTAACATGCACAGAATACAATGTTAGCATGTGTGTTTCGCCCCCGTCCTAGTCAATCTCAAGTCTTGAGGCACAAGTCCCAAATCTACAGTGTAAATGTAGAACAGCAAGTCGAATCAGAACAAATCAAGAGTCTGATATTAAATTAAATGTGTTCAAGAAAACTACATGTCAATTAAATATCTTAAAGAAAACTACATATCTAGGACTTTTCAGCGCAATATTGTTTATAGCAGCCATTCCCAAACACACGGTCTGGTAATCTTCGGTAATATTAAATTGTGTGGTGTAAAAAAAAAATTGAAATTAGACCCTATTTGAATTCCAGGCGACCCCACGGGGTCGTGACCCTAACTTTGGGAACCACTGACCTAAACCTTGATCTAGAACCGAGGGAACTAGCCAGCAAAGCTTGATCACCTAAACCTCAGAGAGCTTTCTGCCCGTGGAGCCATGAGTCCTAAAGCTAGCAGGCAGCCAGTGTGGAGAGGTGAATATTTGGGGTATCATAATCCTGTAGGGCAGTGATGAAAAGTATGCATGCTCAGCAAAACCATCCATGGATACATGAAGGTTACAAAAGAGAAATTGAGGAAGAGGCCATTACAGTAGTCGACCTGAGATGATAAGAGATGCAGGTTTAAATTGAAGACTGAAGAGTGAAGTACAATGTAGTTTCAACACCAGACCCATGAGAGTTCTTACGCTGATACACTACGTTACTGCATGCTGCAGTGCAGCTGTTCAACATAATATTTGAGTCTGGGGAGAGAGTAAGTACAAAGTGTCTCCTAAACAGCTGTGAACCTGTCCAGAGAAAGCTGGACTCACCGACGAAAACTGAAGCTCCTCCTCACCTCCTCCACCTCCTCCACCCGCTGAGAAGACAATTACGATGTTTCTGATCTTCACTGACGTCACCTCAGATGATGTCTGGGTGGTAGAGCGTTCCTGCCTGCAGTGATGACGCATATTCATTATTCACCTGGCTGACTGCTGTGTGTGTGTAATTACACCTGGCATTAGCAGACATTTTCCTCCATATCCAGATTGTATTATAATGCACCAGAAATGGGGTCTCAACCAATTAATGCCAATGAATCATATGGTCTTGAGGTACATGTATAATGAAAGTAAGAAAACAGTTTCCGCTGCTTATTCAGTACCTTATACTCAACAAAGCACACTGTATATAAACAGAACAGTAAGCCATTCTCCAGTGTAGCACATCTCCACACTGCATAATAACTATGGAGCCAATTAACACAAAGAGGATGGGAAAACGCACACTTTTAAAAGACAATTTACATAATCCTTTCATGTCGGACAGTCGGCTCTCCAAAGCTGGAAACAGTGCCCCCCAGCTGGAAACAGTGCCTCCAGCTGGACACAGTGCCCTCCAGCTGGAAACAGTGCCCCCCAGCTCGAAACAGTGCCCCCCAGCTGGAAACAGTGCCCCCCAGCTGGACACAGTGCCCCCCAGCTGGACACAGTGCCCCCAGCTGGACACAGTGCCCCCAGCTGGAAACAGTGCCCCCCAGCTGGACACAGTGCCCCCAGCTGGACACAGTGCCCCCCAGCTGGACACAGTGCCCCCAGCTGGACACAGTGCCCCCCAGCTGGACACAGTGCCCCCAGCTGGAAACAGTGCCCCCCAGCTGGACACAGTGCCCCCCAGCTGGACACAGTGCCCCCCAGCTGGACACAGTGCCCCCAGCTGGACACAGTGCCCCCCAGCTGGACACAGTGCCCCCCAGCTGGACACAGTGCCCC
>NC_139632.1:39458613-39508613 GCF_964638095.1 Poromitra crassiceps
CATAAATGATACAGCACATCAGTATTTAAATTTCACTGCCTGTTATAGGACTGGAAAGACAAGAGAAAAAAAAAAAAAAAGGTGAAGATATGTGTATACGGTCGAAGGAAAACAGGTTCACTGGAAAAGAAGAGGAAAAACACATACCTATACCATACCCTCCCTAACAGCAACAGTACAAAAGTATCCAGCATGTTGTAAGTTACACCAACCAAACATTCTCCAACAAACACGCACAAACACCAACAGGCGGTTGACTGAGAATGTTTGATGGCATGGCACAGCGATCAAACAAATTCAGCAAAACAGTTGACCAATAGCGTAACCCTCCCACCTTCTAAATCCTGCCTGTGAAGCTCCTCGGTGTCAGCTGAAAAGAAGCAGCTGGTGACTGCACATGTATTGGAGGAAGCATGGTGCTAGTCTACAACTCTCCCCAGATCGGCAGAGGGGGTGGAGCAATGGCCGGGACAGCAGGGGGAATTTGCCAAGTACAATTGGGAGAGAGATCAGGGAGAAAAGAAGAAAGGAAAAAAGTGTTCTCATTGAGTTTGCTGCAACTCTGCTGCCCTCTAACCTCTCCTGCTGCAGGAGGACCTGTGGGCTCTACAGACAGACATGTAGGACCATGTTAGTCTCTACACTGTTGGCATTCAATTAATCAACCAGAAAAACCCAAGTGTCTGCCTAGACTACCACCCACCAATGACCTGCCATGTTCTGCCAGTGTGTGTGTGTGTGTGTGTGTGTGTGTGTGTGTGTGTGTGTGTGTGTGTGTGTGTGTGTGTGTGTGTGTGTGTGTGTGTATGTATATTAGAGCAGAGAGGTTGGCAGCTCTTTAATGAAGCAGCAATCTTCATAAGTGACTACAAAGCATGCAGTGTGTGTGTGTGTGTGTGTGTGTGTGTGTGTGTGTGTGCGTGTGTGTGTGTGTGTGTGTGTACCAGAGGAGAGGAGGCACTGTGACCAACAGCACAGCTTTCGAATACAAATCTGCAGCCGACGCTCTGCTTCACTGGCTGCAATAACACTCCCGCCACCCTCTTCTGCCCCGACGCACCCACACACATTTACAAAATGCTTTCTCTGATAATTAACCCACACACACACACGCACGCGCGTTCACACACACACACACACACACACACACACACACACACACACACACACACACACACACACACACACACACACACACACACACACACTTGCCTCTTGATTCCAAGGGGAATCCTTGCCAGTGAATCAATGTCAGCCCAGTCTTTAAAAAAAAGGTAAATAGAAACGTTTGTCCACGGCCTAAAAACGTTTCTATTTCACAATTTTGTCTCAAAAATTGTTAAATGGAAACTTTTTTTTGTGGGGGTTTAGTTAGGTTGGTTAGGTTTAGGGTTAGGGTCAGGGTCTCCCCTTCGGGGGGTCGGGGACCCCTCTGCCGCACGCGCCCCATGCCTAAACCTAACCCCTAACCCTAAAACTAACCTATCCCACCCCCCACGCCTAAACCTGACCTCTCCCACCCCTCTCAAAACTCCCACCCCTGTAAAAACTACCACCAACTTTTCCATTTAACAATTTGTGAAATAGCAAATTTTTGGCTGTGGACCAATGTTATTATTTCACAATTTTTTAAGAGACTGTGTTGTCAATGTTGATAGTAGCCTCCGTTTCACTCCTTGCTCACTGGTTATTACTAGGGGTGGGAATCATGAGATGCCCACGATACGATACTAAAACGATACTTGAGTAACGATACGATAGTATTGCGATATTGCGATATCGCCGATACTGCGATATATTGAATATTGCGATATTTCGATATATTGAATATTGCGATATTTCGATATATTGTCTAACTCCTTTTCCTACCTTTTCCTTGACCTCACCGGAAGTAAAACATGCAGTGTTTTTTTGTTTTGTTTTGTTTTTGCCCGACATGTAGGCTACATTATTAAGCTTCTCTGGACTCAATACGCCACTGCAGGCACGGACTGCAACATCGGGCGCTTCGGGCAGATGCCCGGTGGCCTGCCATGGCATGCAATTTTTTATATTTTTTTATATCGATACTTGGCGTTAGGGATGCCACGGTGTGAACATTTTCACACCGAATAATAAGCACGTGACCTCACCGGTATAACCGGTTTCACCGGGAAATGTAAACAATAGGATTGTTAGTTCCTACTAGTGCATGTTGTTCCCGGGAACAATAACAGTGAGACACCAGTCGGATATCCATAGCAGCTAGACTAGAGCGAACGTTACGTTATATGTATGTTGATAATACAAGTTTTAAAGTAAGCAAGAGTCTATGCTTTAACCGTCCATTCTGTAGGTTCATAGAGACAAGACGCACGCTGCTGCTGTTTAAAGTACTAACGTTAGCATGGACGCTCACAGTCATACAACACTGGCTGCATCTGACTCGAGACAACTTTTCAGACGCCCGTGGAGACAATCTTTCTCAAAAGAAACTAACGTTGGCGACACACCTGGAGACTTTTTCTGACATGGGATTAACAATACCAGCACGCAGCAGTAAGCAGGCAATGACTGAATGCTGGTAAGTCCTCCCTCCTCTTAGAATTGATGCTAAGTTAGCATCGACTTTTCGCTGTGGAAAAAAAGGCACATTTCCAGAGATGGCCCGCAGTGACAACAGTATGCACACGCATGCAGGCTTAGCTAAGGGTCTTACCTACATGTGTATGAGGAGCGCATCATTTGTGTTCATAAGATGTATAGCGTTAACGTTAGTTGCGTTAACGTTAGTTGCTGGTCTAACCATAACAGCGGAGCCACACTGCAGCCGAGAGGGAGCGCTTGTAATTTACACCGGCGCACGCTGAAACTGCAGAGTTTTCCTTTCAATTATTATGAGGAGGGCATCATTTGTGTTCATAAGATGTATAGCGTTAACTCACGTTAGTTGCTGGTCTAACCATAACAGCGGAGCCACACTGCAGCCGAGAGGGAGCGCTTGTAATTTACACCGGCGCACGCTGAAACTGCGGAGTTTTCCTTTCAATTCTTCCTCCATAAAAACAAAAGGTGTTACCGGTGGGCACGTTATGTAATCGGTGTATCCCCCAACACCGTGTAACACCGGTAACACCTAAAATCGCGGCAAGCCTGCTTGGCGTCCAAATATCGATACAATATCGTCAGACAAAATATCCCGATACTATGGTGTATCGATTTTTCCCCCCACCCCTAGTTATTACAGTGCAACAATTCTCACACACACACACACACACACACACACACACACACACAAGCAGGGCAGATGTTTATTATGTACTATATATTTTTATGTAATACTTTTATTTAGGTGCTCTGACAACACTATGTTCCTCTCACATTCATTCCAATATTGCACAGTGAAGAAGTGAAAACAGAGAGAGAGAGGGGAGAGGGAGACTAGTTGGGTTCAGCACCATGGACAACGCCGCAGTGCTAGTAGAGAGATCAGCCACTGTTAAACAGGTGACTGCCTGTCTGTACTTCAGAGAGTGTCTGTGTGTGTAGGTGTGCGTGTGCGTGTGCGTGTACGTGTGCGTGTGCGTGCGTGTGTGTGTGTGCCTGCCTGCCTGCCTGCCTGCCTGCGGGCTCTAACTTTGGATGTGAGATGACACAGTGCTGATCATTCAGATGTATTACTGTGCAAAATCTTCCAGAAGCAGCCCATAGACATTTAAACATTCTAAATCACATTTTCTTTTGTTTTTTTAGATGTTCTTTCCAGCCTTTTTGCATCTCTGTATTTCGCATGAGGACTCAGCTCTGGCTGGTTCTGAGGATGAGAATGAGTATAAATAACTATCTGGGCTATCAATCCAGCTTTGAACCATTAGCACCCGCTACGGAGTTTCAACTTGACAACTTAAGCATGTTTCTTCTTGTCTACTAACTCCCGCTTGAGATCGATATTTTAATTCCTAAATTGGCTTTAATTGCACACTGTGAAGAGCTCTCCACACCCTTTTTAGGATATTACACTTTCCACATGGATTAATTGTGACTGGAGAGAAGGCCTGGGATGCTTGTTAGTTCCGCCTGGATGCTTCGGACTCAAGGACCCCCCAACAGCAATGGAAACCAGGGTCAAAAACATTGGGAACCCCACCCAAATTAAAAGCTTGACTTAAATTATTCTGCTTTTAATGATCGAAAATCTCGGCAGCTATAGACCAAATCAGCGGGATGTTTACATTTACTTCCGGGTACCCCTGAGGTCCACACATTATAATGGCGGTGGACGGCACAAACTGACATGTTGAAGACAAAAACAGACAAAGAAGACAAAAATGGTTCGTCCGTGTTGTGTTGTTGTTTAATATCATTCATAACAACACTTTCACTAACGTTAGTGGAGACCAGACTAGCTAATTTACCTGTTGGACCAGACTAGAGTAGACTTTAAGCTAAATTAAATTGACCTGGCGTCAGTAGCTCTGTCTGTACCAGGCTCTTTCTCGCCGAGAAGAGCCTGGTGACGCGAGGTTACTCTGTCTGTAACGTAAAAAAACAGCGAGTTTGACAGACAAACAAACTTTATTAGCTAGCTAACACTACATAAAACAAACACAGAAGAAAGGCTAGATACGTCGGACAAGCATGTTTACCAACCGTTTAACCATTTAAATTGAAAGTAGTCGGCCGAAAACAACGAGAGGGTTTGACAGCATTTATATGACAACACGCACATTTAAACCTGCCGCCTTTCCCAAGTGGTACCCGGAAGTAAATTTGTTTACATGGTGACGTCACGGTGATTTGGTCTATAGGGTGCAGGAAACCCTCAACAAGACCTCCTTATAATCTGCTTTATTTTAAGCGAGTGGTATTCAGCTAATAAATCAGTGCAGTGTCCATGAGGAGAGAGGGGGAAAAACAGGGCGAAGAGTAAATAGTTTTTGGCTTTCTGGACAGTGTTTTACAGTTAAGTGGATCTTGGAGGAATGCCACAGGGGAATAAAACAGTATATTTTGCCTCTGTATCGTCTGAAGCAGGTTCATCTAAGTTCAGGTCTGTGTGACGCTACCGCTAAGCTCCGGGGCTTATTTCACTATTACTCTGCTGGTCACCGACGGGGCGGCGAGGGGGATTAGCGCTAAACGGGCGTGGGCGTGTTGGGTGCCGCGGGGTGCCACGGCGTGGGTGTTTATGTAAATGCGCGCCACGTCTTAATGTCTTTTGTTGTACGGGGATGTGGTGGATTTGCATGTGCACACACTTCATTGTAGGGATGCACCGATGTGAAAATGTTGGCCGATACCGATAACCGATATTAACATTGCTGTTATGGCCGATAACCGATATTTACCGATGTCGATATGATCTGTATAAAAACACATTTCTGTGATAATAACATTTTGTACATACTGAGAAACACAGGTAAACACTGTGGATTTGAAAAAAGTGATGCATTTCTTTCTTTTCAAAACATTTGGGAAAGCCCATAAATCGTAGATTTATCACGTTTCCTCTCAATGGGAACATTTTGGCCGATCCCGATAACCGATATTAACATTGCAACATCGGACCGATGCCGATATGTAAAAAAATGACTAACAACTGCCGATACCGATATGATTGCCGATATATCGTGCTTCGCTACTTCATTGTATCCTGTGTGTGGGTATTTAATGTAGAGGTGGCTATTTCTTTTTTACATTTTTTCCGTCACATTCCTCCCCTTATCGTTTTCTCCCCAACTGTACTTTGGCCAATTCAGCCTGCTGTCCCGGTCGTTGCTCCACCCGCTCTGCCGATCTGTGGAGAGTTGTAGACTAAGGCCATGTCCACACGGAGACGACTTTAGGTGTATCCGCTAAAGTTTTTTGTCATATAGCCGTTTCGTCCAGATGGAACCGCGTTCTGGGACTATACGTTCTGGCCGTATACGCTAATTTTTCAAAACGGGTCCCAGAGTGATTAAATCTGAAGACGCCACCCTTGCATTTCCGTGTTTACAACCCATACGCATCTTTCCTGAAACGATGACGCCATAGCCCCACCTCTCTCCACCAGCAACAATAACAATCATGGCAGTAACGTTCGTGCTACAGCAGTGGGGATCTTGCAGCAAAATATAATGCTCCTCTATTACCACCGTCAGCAACAAGTGGACACGGAGAACAGCGTGTAGCCTACAACATCCTCAGGGCTCCACACAGCTGACTCTACCCATCCACCCCTCCCCTCCCTTCATCGGATATTTCCCAGAAGGCTTAGCGGCGGCTACATTTTTACAATAACACAAACAAAATCAGGCTTAACGTGTTAGATAGAAATTATATTTATTTTTAATACAACATGCAACTCTGGAATATTTTAATATTGGACAAAATGAAATGAAATGAAATGGAAACCCTGAGTGTAACCGACATACTCTCTTGCCCTATATATAGCCCTCGTAAATACAACGTGAATAGGGAAGTGAGAGGTTTGAGGAACACGCGGTTGCACTGTGATGTCTGTGATATCCGCTCGTGTCCACTCCAACAAGACTTTAGCTTACTTGACGCGACTTTTTCCAATAAAAACACATTTATGCCATGAGTTTATATAATGTATATTTATGTTGCATCATTTAGCCTGTGCTGTGATGTGCAGGAGCGGCCAATACGCTGGGATGTGTTTGCAACATGTCTAAAGATCATGGAAGTGGATGATATCAGGAATGTCACCGATAGTTAACGTTCTATATTGTAGGCTACAGGGAGACCATCAGCCCTGCTGAACAGCTCTGCATTTGCCTGTATACTGTAGGTTTCATCATTTTATTCATCGACATGGCAAACCTCCCCGCAAAGCCAAGGGTTTAAGCTGCTGCTACAGTGAGATACACATTATAGACTGTGCGCCCCTACTGTAGAGGTTGTATGCCATTATTGACGAGATTGTCTTTCTCTGTTATTCTACAGCGGTTTCAGGTGGATACACACATTTCTTGAAACGTTTCCATGTTTATGGAAAACTTTTCTGAAACGAAAAAAAAAAAGATAGCTTCCGTCTCCGTGTGGACATGGCCTAACATGCTTCCTCCCATACATGTGCAGCCTCCAGCCGCTTCTTTTCACCTGACAGCGAGGAGTCTCACTGGCAGGACGTAGCGGGAGGATCATGCAATTTCCCCCAGTTCCTCTCCCTTCCTAACAGGTGCGCCCCAACCGGCCAGAGGAGGCACTAGCGGAGCAACCAGGAGGAGACATACCCTTAATCCAGCTTCCCACCCACAGACATGGCCAATTGTGCCTGTATGGACGCCCGAACAAGCCGGAGGTAACACGGGGGGCCGGCTGTGACCCTTGTGTTGGTAGGCAGGGAATCTATACGGCACTAGAAGTGGGTATTTATATTACATTATGGATCAGATCAAAAACAGGATGCCTACATTGGCTGTATGGCAAAATATTAGGGCTGTGCAATAAAATCGATACGGCAATATATCACAATATTCTTTTCCACAATACTGTATCGATATTTCAGAAAAATATTGTGATATATATCGCCATATTGATTTTTTTGCACAGCCGTGTGTTCAGTGACACAATAAGAATACTTTTTATTTCAGTGTGTTCAGTAACACACTCAACACTCCGTAGTTGTGACTCAATTTGCCCACTAAGTTATTCATATAAAGTGATGTACATATTATTACACTACCTGGGTGGTACACAGCAAATTTAATTTTCAGTAAATGATGTAGAGTATTGCAATATATCGCAATATGTATTGTATCGCAATGTATCGTGATACAATCGTATCGTGACCCACGTATCGTGATGTGTATCGTATCGTGAGGGCCTTGCCAACACCCAGCCCTGCAAAATATGACACTGGTCTCCATTCTCCCTTGACTTCTTTCCAGGCTATTTGACTTGATTGATTCCTATAAGGCTCGAGCCTGCAACTGCTCATTATTTCACAAGATAAAGGCCCGTATCACAAAAGATTAAAAACATGATAATTTTTGTATACAAGATTTCACATCCCATAAATCACCTTGCCAGCCGCTCCAAAATGATCTCGGGGAAACAGCAAATGCATTACAATGTGTGTGCCTCTGCATGCCTCTCACTGATAAGATTATAATAAGGAATTATTTTCAAAACAAGCAAGTAATCATCCATATTGAGGTCTGAAATTCAAATTTCTTCAGTACTTACTTCAGTGTTTACTATTGCTAACTAATTTCATAGTATTGTGGCACTGAATTGTGCAGAAGGTTCACTATTAGTGTAGTTGCCTCTGTTATTTTACTATAGTAAGTCAATATAGAAGATAGACATACATAAATAAATAAACCTAGTGAAGAATGCATCATCTGTTATCAGACCATCCTCACAAGGAAAGAAATCACATCGGATTTTTTCAAGATGTTAAAATGAGCACTGTTGTTGTTTGTGACCTCTTGTGGTCGTGTGAGCGCAGTGGATACGAGTCGGGAGCGGTAACCAGGAAACAGTGGTGACCTCTAGCGGTCCTTACCGTAACGACATATTGAAATAGGCCGGTGCCAGCTAAGGGGGTGGGACTGGGCTGGGTGGACCTGCGGTAGACCGACTCAGTGCAGGCCATAGTCTCCCGCCCGGGGCTGTCATCAGGAGCCGGCTTGTCGAGTTTTGGTCACGCATATAGTTATGGAGGGTTGCTACTTTAGTTTTTCTTTGAAACAGCAGGAACATGAATTAACTGATAATAATAAAGTGGAAACATTCCTAAAATGCCATAAAGATGTATTGCAGAGCTGGTATAATACTTTTGCAATTTTCTTTTCCTGTGTATAATTTAGACTAGAAATATGATTTCCGTGACCCAAGAAAATGTAGTCAATTTCCCCTCGGGGATCAATAACGTTTTTCTGATTCTGATGTTTTCAAAAGTCTATGGGGAAGGGAAGTGGGTGGTGTGGTGGTATTACCTTTTATAACCTCGGTAATTATACAGCATAGTGCCTCATGATAGACTTCAGAAGTTGCCCTCAGTTCATTTGTCTGTGATGTATTTAGCAAGAACTCCACATCCCAGGAGACACTATCAGAACTAACAATCCCACTTCCAGATTGGCCGATCGCCTGTTTTGAAAGTCTTTAACAAAATGGATACCATGCTGACCTGGGGCTGTGTGTATACAGCGTGTGTGTGTGTGTGTGTGTGTGTGTGTGTGTGTGTGTGTGTGCTATTAGTGCTGCTGTGTAGAAGCCAAGCAGACAGCCTCTCAGTAATCAGTAATCAAGCCCCCTCTGGTTGAGTGCCGACAACATCCATGATGATTAATGCATTAATTTCATAACACCGCCGACGTGTGATAACCTCATATGTCCCAGACGTGTGATAACCTCATATGTCCCAGACGTGTGATAACCTCATATGTCCCAGACGTGTGATAATCTCATATGTCCCAGACGTGTGATAACCTCATATGTCCCAGACGTGTGATATAACCTCATATGTCCCAGACGTGTGATAACCTCATATGTCCCAGACGTGTGATAATCTCATATGTCCCAGACGTGTGATATAACCTCATATGTCCCAGACGTGTGATATAACCTCATATGTTCCAGACGTGTGATAATCTCATATGTCCCAGACGTGTGATATAACCTCATATGTCCCCGACGTGTGATATAACCTCATATGTCCCAGACGTGTGATAACCTCATATGTCCCAGACGTGTGATAACCTCATATGTCCCAGACGTGTGATATAACCTCATATGTCCCCGACGTGTGATAACCTCATATGTCCCCGACGTGTGATAACCTCATATGTCCCCGACGTGTGATATAACCTCATATGTCCCCGACGTGTGATATAACCTCATATGTCCCAGACGTGTGATAACCTCATATGTCCCAGACGTGTGATAACCTCATATGTCCCAGACGTGTGATATAACCTCATATGTCCCAGACGTGTGATAACCTCATATGTCCCAGACGTGTGATATAACCTCATATGTCCCCGACGTGTGATAACCTCATATGTCCCAGACGTGTGATAACCTCATATGTCCCCGACGTGTGATATAACCTCATATGTCCCAGACGTGTGATAACCTCATATGTCCCCGACGTGTGATATAACCTCATATGTCCCAGACGTGTGATAACCTCATATGTCCCAGACGTGTGATATAACCTCATATGTTCCAGACGTGTGATAATCTCATATGTCCCAGACGTGTGATATAACCTCATATGTCCCCGACGTGTGATAACCTCATATGTCCCAGACGTGTGATAACCTCATATGTCCCCGACGTGTGATAACCTCATATGTCCCAGACGTGTGATATAACCTCATATGTCCCCGACGTGTGATAACCTCATATGTCCCAGACGTGTGATATAACCTCATATGTCCCAGACGTGTGATATAACCTCATATGTCCCTGACGTGTGATATAACCTCATATGTCCCAGAAGTGTGATAACCTCATATGTCCCTGACGTGTGATATAACCTCATATGTCCCAGACGTGTGATAACCTCATATGTCCCCGACGTGTGATGTAACCTCATATGTCCCAGACGTGTGATATAACCTCATATGTCCCAGACTTGTGATAACCTCATATGTCCCCGACGTGTGATGTAACCTCATATGTCCCAGACGTGTGATAACCTCATATGTCCCCGACGTGTGATATAACCTCATATGTCCCAGACGTGTGATAACCTCATATGTCCCCGACGTGTGATGTAACCTCATATGTCCCAGACGTGTGATATAACCTCATATGTCCCAGACGTGTGATAACCTCATATGTCCCCGACGTGTGATATAACCTCATATGTCCCAGACGTGTGATAACCTCATATGTCCCAGACGTGTGATAACCTCATATGTCCCAGACGTGTGATGTAACCTCATATGTCCCAGACGTGTGATGTAACCTCATATGTCCCCGACGTGTGATGTAACCTCATATGTCCCAGACGTGTGATATAACCTCATATGTCCCAGACGTGTGATAACCTCATATGTCCCCGACGTGTGATGTAACCTCATATGTCCCAGACGTGTGATGTAACCTCATATGTCCCAGACGTGTGATATAACCTCATATGTCCCAGACGTGTGATAACCTCATATGTCCCAGACGTGTGATATAACCTCATATGTCCCAGACGTGTGATATAACCTCATATGTCCCAGACGTGTGATAACCTCATATGTCCCAGACGTGTGATATAACCTCATATGTCCCCGACGTGTGATAACCTCATATGTCCCCGACGTGTGATAACCTCATATGTCCCCGACGTGTGATAACCTCATATGTCCCCGACGTGTGATAACCTCATATGTCCCCGACGTGTGATAACCTCATATGTCCCCGACGTGTGATAACCTCATATGTCCCCGACGTGTGATAACCTCATATGTCCCAGACGTGTGATATAACCTCATATGTCCCCGACGTGTGATATAACCTCATATGTCCCCGACGTGTGATAACCTCATATGTCCCCGACGTGTGATAACCTCATATGTCCCAGACGTGTGATAACCTCATATGTCCCCGACGTGTGATAACCTCATATGTCCCAGACGTGTGATAACCTCATATGTCCCCGACGTGTGATATAACCTCATATGTCCCAGACGTGTGATATAACCTCATATGTCCCAGACGTGTGATAACCTCATATGTCCCAGACGTGTGATATAACCTCATATGTCCCCGACGTGTGATATAACCTCATATGTCCCAGACGTGTGATAACCTCATATGTCCCAGACGTGTGATAACCTCATATGTCCCAGACGTGTGATATAACCTCATATGTCCCAGACGTGTGATAACCTCATATGTCCCAGACGTGTGATATAACCTCATATGTCCCCGACGTGTGATAACCTCATATGTCCCAGACGTGTGATAACCTCATATGTCCCCGACGTGTGATATAACCTCATATGTCCCAGACGTGTGATAACCTCATATGTCCCCGACGTGTGATATAACCTCATATGTCCCAGACGTGTGATAACCTCATATGTCCCAGACGTGTGATATAACCTCATATGTTCCAGACGTGTGATAATCTCATATGTCCCAGACGTGTGATATAACCTCATATGTCCCCGACGTGTGATAACCTCATATGTCCCAGACGTGTGATAACCTCATATGTCCCCGACGTGTGATAACCTCATATGTCCCAGACGTGTGATATAACCTCATATGTCCCCGACGTGTGATAACCTCATATGTCCCAGACGTGTGATATAACCTCATATGTCCCAGACGTGTGATATAACCTCATATGTCCCTGACGTGTGATATAACCTCATATGTCCCAGAAGTGTGATAACCTCATATGTCCCTGACGTGTGATATAACCTCATATGTCCCAGACGTGTGATAACCTCATATGTCCCCGACGTGTGATGTAACCTCATATGTCCCAGACGTGTGATATAACCTCATATGTCCCAGACTTGTGATAACCTCATATGTCCCCGACGTGTGATGTAACCTCATATGTCCCAGACGTGTGATAACCTCATATGTCCCCGACGTGTGATATAACCTCATATGTCCCAGACGTGTGATAACCTCATATGTCCCCGACGTGTGATGTAACCTCATATGTCCCAGACGTGTGATATAACCTCATATGTCCCAGACGTGTGATAACCTCATATGTCCCCGACGTGTGATATAACCTCATATGTCCCAGACGTGTGATAACCTCATATGTCCCAGACGTGTGATAACCTCATATGTCCCAGACGTGTGATGTAACCTCATATGTCCCAGACGTGTGATGTAACCTCATATGTCCCCGACGTGTGATGTAACCTCATATGTCCCAGACGTGTGATATAACCTCATATGTCCCAGACGTGTGATAACCTCATATGTCCCCGACGTGTGATGTAACCTCATATGTCCCAGACGTGTGATGTAACCTCATATGTCCCAGACGTGTGATATAACCTCATATGTCCCAGACGTGTGATAACCTCATATGTCCCAGACGTGTGATATAACCTCATATGTCCCAGACGTGTGATATAACCTCATATGTCCCAGACGTGTGATAACCTCATATGTCCCAGACGTGTGATATAACCTCATATGTCCCCGACGTGTGATAACCTCATATGTCCCCGACGTGTGATAACCTCATATGTCCCCGACGTGTGATAACCTCATATGTCCCCGACGTGTGATAACCTCATATGTCCCCGACGTGTGATAACCTCATATGTCCCCGACGTGTGATAACCTCATATGTCCCAGACGTGTGATATAACCTCATATGTCCCCGACGTGTGATATAACCTCATATGTCCCCGACGTGTGATAACCTCATATGTCCCCGACGTGTGATAACCTCATATGTCCCAGACGTGTGATAACCTCATATGTCCCCGACGTGTGATAACCTCATATGTCCCAGACGTGTGATAACCTCATATGTCCCCGACGTGTGATATAACCTCATATGTCCCAGACGTGTGATAACCTCATATGTCCCCGACGTGTGATGTAACCTCATATGTCCCCGACGTGTGATATAACCTCATATGTCCCCGACGTGTGATATAACCTCATATGTCCCAGACGTGTGATATAACCTCATATGTCCCCGACGTGTGATAACCTCATATGTCCCCGACGTGTGATAACCTCATATGTCCCCGACGTGTGATAACCTCATATGTCCCAGACGTGTGATAACCTTATGTTATATGTCATATGCTATGCTGCATGAAGCAGAAGGTGGTACGTATGTCTAACATGCTGAGCTGCATGATACAGAAGGAGGTACTGTACATTATGTAAGGAAAGATGTAGACAAAAATATAGACACTGAGTCAAATTGAATTGATTCAGCTCAGTGGGCAGCACGAGTGTCATCTGAATCAGACTTGTGGCTGAGGCAGTGGGGGAGCGAGAGAGAGAGAGAGAGAGAGAGCGAGAGAGAGAGAGAGAGAGAGAGAGAGAGAGAGAGAGGGGGGGGGGGCACTTATTTTGCTAGGCAAATGAGCACCAAAAATAAATCATATTTCTCAAAAGAAACCCCCAAAAAGGCCATATCTTCAGAAACCCTACATCAGTTTGATACAGAACATATTATGCATTTATGGCCTAAAAGCTGAGTTGAGGTGGATTTACCCTCCACTACAGCTGCTATTGATGCTTGAAAGCATTTGGAGGTAAATTAATCTCCAACAGCACATTAAGACCTGCATTACCCAGGCAAAGAGGTCACGCAAATTGAGATTACAAAGTGCACTGGGATTTAAAATGTGTCTAGCAATTTATTGCAGTGCGCACGCTTGTTTCAGTCATGCTGAGGAAAGCCTGGAGCTGAAACGCGTCTGTTGCTGCTGTGCTTTGCGTGATTAAAATAGTGATATACACTTATTATTTGTGAGTGCGGACAACTTCATTGGTTATATAAGTACAGAGGTGTAGTGCTATCTGGAGAAGTGGGGGAACGCACCTACACTATATGGGGGAACACCCGGACACGCACAGGTCCCAACAACCCCCCCGGGCCCCGCACGCACACACACTGACACACACGACTAAGCTTATTGTGTCCTCTATAAACACTGCAGAAGTAGCCGTGACATTTGCAGCTCTGAAACTAAAAAAGACGTATATGGGCACAGCAGAGCAGAGTCAGCAGAGTCAGTTATCAACACAAACAGCTAAACAATCTCTCAACGGTTGAGAGATTGTGAGACTCAACGAGTCTCAAGCATCACACAAGTTGCACAAGGCATTGATCATCATTTGGCACGGCGGCCGGCATTTTTAGTAAGTAACTTACCATTTTGTGGCGAATTCTGGTGATGCAAATTGCAATGGGGTGATTAACTCTAACTTTTGATTCAACCGTGTTGAAAAGAAACACGCTTTTAACGTTGTTTCTTCATGATTGTAAACGTACCTTTTTAGCAGCTGGTCCGAAAAATGAAAGGATTTTTGGCTGCCTTTTCATCTTTATTTGTTATACTGGGAGAAAAAAAACATATTTGGATAATGAAAAAGCCAGTAGCTAGTAAAGTTAAGGTGGAATGTTTCCATCTTCCTTCAAGCCACGAGTTGATGCCATGTGACTCATTCATCCCACCTGAAATATAGTTAAGGTGGAATGTTTCCTTCTTCTTTCAAGCCACGAGTTGATGCCATGTGAATCATTCAGCCCACCTTAAATATAGTTAAGGTGGAATGTTTCCTTCTTCCTTCAAGCCACGAGTCGATGCAGTGTGAATCATTCAGCCCACCTTAAATATAGTTAAGGTGGAATGTTTCCTTCTTCCTTCAAGCCGCGAGTTGATGCCGTGTGAATCATTCAGCCCACCTTAAATATAGGACGAACGACAACTTTGACCAGTTTCACTCGTTTTATTGGCTCCACATTAGGGCATTCACAGACTAGTCGACTAGTCGACTAGTCGACTAGTAAAACCACTAGTCGACACTGTGCTTAGTAGTCGACTAGTCGTTTTAGCAAAAAAAAAAAAAAAAATCTTTTTTTTTTTTTTTTTTTTTTTTTTTTTTTTATCTTTAAGAAAGAACATACATGGACTATCATATCCCATATCCCCCACAAAGAACATCAAAACACAACAAAACAAAACAAGAAAACTGCATAAGATACACAATAATCCAAGAACAAACAAGACTATTGGACAAACAACCAAACAAAAACAATGCATTCAAAGTAAATACATAGATCTTGCCCTGTTGGCAGCTAGGAAATGCATAGCTTTAAATTGGAAACCATCCAATCCCCCAGCTGTAGTTCACTGGTGGAATGAACTCTCAAGCTACCATACGTTGGATAACATTTACTACAAGAGCAAAGGCAGATTCTTAGACATCCCCAAAATATGGCAACCACATACAGAGTTTGACTTCAAGAACTTTTTACCCCAGTGTCATTAGGCTTATCAGGATAGGAGCTGAATGCATTGTTTTTGTTTGGTTGTTTGTCCAATAGTCTTGTTTGTTCTTGGATTATTGTGTATCTTATGCAGTTTTCTTGTTTTGTTTTGTTGTGTTTTGATGTTCTTTGTGGGGGATATGGGATATGATAGTCCATGTATTGTATGTCGTGTAAATACCTCATGTTCTTTCTTAAAGATTTAAAAAAAAAAAAAAAAAAAAAAAAAAAAAAAAAAAAAAAAAAAAAAATTATTAAAAATAAATTAAAAACGGTTAGTCGACTAGTCGACTACCTTTAGGGACGACTAGTCGACTAGTAAAATTCACTAGTCGTGAATGCCCTACTCCACATGCGCACACATGAACCTGCTAGGACTCTTGTGAGATTGCGTACAAAAAGTCTAAAACTCTCGCGGCTCTTTTATTCCCACTGTGTCCCTCCAGGGAAAGTAAAGTGGACTGAGAAGAAAACATGGACCGGAGCAGCAGCGAGAACACCGGTGTGTCCTCAATCTGTTTCTCATATTT
Organism: Poromitra crassiceps; assembly: GCF_964638095.1. Classification (NCBI taxonomy): domain Eukaryota; kingdom Metazoa; phylum Chordata; class Actinopteri; order Beryciformes; family Melamphaidae; genus Poromitra; species Poromitra crassiceps. Next base: position 39,475,078 of record NC_139632.1, read on the forward strand.
TGAAATATAAATAAAATAAATATATAGAATAAAAAATATAAATAAAAGGTTATAGACTTTTTTACTACAGCATACATCCTCATCCAGCCAGCAGGTAAAGTCAAGTCATTATCACACACACACACACACACACACACACACACACCAATGAGACCACAATTGCTCACAGCCCATCTGGACTAATGGCTGGACTAATGGGCCTAATCCCAAACCAGCCCCTAACCCCAAGTTTCCCGCCCCCCGCACCCCCCCCCCCCCCCCAACCCCGCCTCCCCCGTGGAGGGTTTGCCATATTAAGGCCTGTCCCACACCAATTAGCAGGTCTAAGTGGACTGTTAACCTCAGATAGCGAGTCTGCATCAACCTGAACGTTGGCAAGCAGGAAGCACAACCTGCAGAACGGAGGAAACACCAGACAAATGTTAAGTTCCGCCTGTCCAGTATTTTTGATCATTCACACACGTTGTTTTCCACACACTGACTCTACAGCCTCAAACAAAACTAACAAGAAAGAAGAGAATATCACTTAGAATATCACTTGGCTTGTAGCAAACTCATAGATGCCTCCAGGCATCGTCCAGTTCACTTCGTATTTCATTCTCATGGTTTTGGATGTTACATGTGTTTACAGTGACAGTAGCCTGTTACCGTAAACAGCTGCGTGAGCATGGCGTCTCTCGGTTGCCACGGTGATCATGACTGCTTCCAATAGACCTTATTCGATTGACGTCACTCACGTACGGGCAGGCCCACCGCCGCCATATTATTGTTGACATAGCGCTGCAGCTTTAAGTGACAACCTATGTGAGAGCAGCGTTTATAGGAAGCTAGCCGCCGTTAGCGTTACCTGTATCGTTCCTGTTGTGTTCGGATGGTGACCTGCATTAGGCATGGCTGTAGTAATGACAGCAATAAAGTCCCCGTGGTTTGTTTCTATCTCTACCGTCCGCAGACGTGAAGGGAGCGAAACGGAGGATACGTCAGCAGCACAGGAGATGTGTGGATAGTTAGGAGAGACAGGTGAAACGTTCTGACAGCTCCTCACAGCAAAGTCTGTTCACCTCGTTTTTTATTTTGTTTATTATTACAGGCATTAACGGCAGCATACAAACAACAACTCTGGGGTTTTTATTGCCGTCATCACTATCGCTATTTTGTAACGGAACAGAGACGACAATAAAGCCGATAATATAGTCGTCAGCTGCAGGACGGTATGTCAACAATATGGCGCTGTCCGGGGTTAGCGAATAAGGTCTATTGCTCTGCTACAGTGGCAAGGGCGTCCCATAGTTTGTCAATTCATTTCTACCCTCCCCCTTCATCTGAGGGCACCTCCACAGCTGTGAGTGGCACTTGATGTTTGGAGTGACACTTGGTAGTGACGTGGTAGTGGCTAGTGGGTAGGGGCTGCTTTGAGATTGGGCCATAGGCTAGCCGCTAGAGGAGTGTGTGATGGCAGGACCTGTGAGCAAAGCAGTTGGAAATGCTACCATGTAACAGTGTGTGCGCACGTGTGTGTGTGTGTGTGTGTGTGTGTATATATGTGTGTGTGTGTGTGTGTGTGTCCGATCATACTGTAATAGTGAGAGTGCCATCTACTGGCCTCCTGCCCCCCTCCTCACCACTCCCGGCTGGTTTGTGGCGCTGTGACCGCGGTGGCATTGGCTGTCACAACAAGCGCTCCCTCATACATCAAACCTCTGCCAGGCTGGAGGCCGTGGAAATCAGCGTTATTCAATGTAGTGTGTGTGTGTGTGTGTGTGTGTGTGTGTGTGTGTGTGTGTAGAGGAGGGGGGCTATGCACAATGATTCAAAAAACAACTTGTCAACACAACAAAGGACAACCTATGGGGGGCTGTAGCTTAGAGGTTGTTCGACTGTGCAACTGGGGGAACAAAATCTGGGTGGAGAAAGTGAATGGAGAACGCTCTCTCTCTCTCCCCTCCCTCAGCAACTGCCATTTTTGACCCAGCTGCTCCAGTGAAAAAGCGGAGTCGCCACCAGTAGAAGACAGTGGTTGTACTGGGCGGCTCCCAGTGTGACTGTGTGCAACAAGATGAACCGCGCACTAGCACCTGTTGCTAGACGAGCATCTCTTAAGGTGATGGGGAGTGAAGATCATTCACTCACTGCACAGCACTACCTCTGGCTACCTTTACAAACAGATGTGTTTAAAACAACACACTTTTCTGGCTAACTGTCTAGTCAATGTGGCTACTGGATTACAGGCAACACTAGTATGAGGCCATTTACACCTGGCACTAACATGCGTTTTCTGTGATCAGATGGCAAGCAATCTGTCCTCAATGTGTCTTGGGGGTGCTTACACCTGTACTTTCAAGTGGTCACGCACAAGCTGATTGCAATCTGATCACAGAAAATGCATGTTAGTGCCAGGTGTAAATGGCCTCTATGTTCATCTACCATCCATTCCAATAACACAGTGAACTGAAGTGAGAACTGAAGAGAGAGAGAGAGAGAGAGAGAGAGAGAGAGAGAGAGAGAGAGAGAGACTACAGTTGGGTTCAGCAGTGAGCACCATGGACAGCGCCGCAGTGCTAGACAGACTGGCCGCTGTTAAACAGGTGACTGCCTGCCTGTCTGTGTGTGTGTGTGTGTGTGTGTGTGTGTGTGTGTGTGTGTGTGTGTGTGTGTGTGTGTGTGTGTGTGTGTGTGTGTGTGTGTGTGTGCGTGCGTGCGTGCGTGTGTGTGTGTTCGCGCTGCACACGCGCGCACACACACACACACACACACACACACACACACACACACACACACACAGGAGCAGATACACATTCCATCTGCAAAGCACTGACCTGTGTCGTCAGGGAATATCGTCCAGAATCCAGTAGAAACAAAGAAAAACTCCAATAAAAATGTCCCTGTGTCGCTGCTGGAGTCTTGCTGGAGTCGTGCCCTCTCTGTTTGCTGGGGACAGGAAGACAACAAAGCGAAAGTACCCAGCACACGTGTCTCTCCTGGCCGGGCAGCACACGTGGTGTCTCTCCTGGCTGGGCGGGCAGCTCTGGGTAGTTTCGGGGGGAGCTCTGCTCTGCTGGTTCATCCTCTGCTTCAAGTTTGGACGCCACGCGAGCTTCTCTCTCTCTCTGTTCCGTGCGCGGAATGTCACCAAGGCACCGGAGAGTCGTGAGAGAACTGCACGTAAGTCTGACTAGTTTTAACACTACCCGTGAATAAACATTGGTGTCCATACTAGCCTAGGCCTGCTCTATTTTGTGGTTGCATCTCTAACGAAGGTGAGGCGTGCTTGATTCAGCTTTCACTGCTTGTTAGCTAATTACTAACCTCGCGCCCTACCTGGTTCCGGCCTAGAGCCCGCCCTAGACAGGAAGGGCAGCGTTTCTAGCTCTCAACTTTTACGTTAACTTGACAATTTGACACAAGTATCAGAACGGCAAACAACAAAACAAAAGATGGACGTACCGAACGAACTTTTTGAAGAAGTTCTTGTAGAAACATTGCGGATTCACAATCTCACATCTTTTAAGCCAATACAGAAGCTTTGCATCAGACAATTAATCGAGGCAAGAGACGTCAAGCTAACGGCAACAAATACGTTTTTTGGCGCACGTCCTTCCGGTGTTCATTCTGGTTCCGTGGTTTACGCCCCCATGACAAACAGCTGGGTGAAAGGTGCCCAGACTAGCTAATTACTATGCTAGATTAGCTAACCTAGCTTGCTAATTAGCCTACTGTTGCTAGCTAGCGTTTGACCCAGCGCCTGGGAATTAATTAGCCATCCTGTGTTCCTGCTCGCTCCACACTTCACATTGTTGCTAACTTATCTGTGAGTCATTTGTAAACTTCGATGAACAATGAAAAGCATTTTGTAAACAGGTAGCGTGGGTGAATGACGGAAGATTGAATTATTACTTTTGTACATTTTAAAGGCATTTTATAGGCCTACTTTATAGATGAGACACAATCATCTAATATTTAGCAAATACTTCACATGAAGTTGGGCTACAATACAAGCTTAAAAAAATACTGGGGGGAGGGGGTGTGAGGTGTGTGTGTGTGTGTGTGTGTGTGTGTGTGTGTGTGTGTGTGTGTGTGTGTGTGTGTGTGTGTGTGTGTGTGTGTGTGCGTGCGTGCGTGCGTGCGTGCGTGCCCCCCCCCGCACTTGCGTGTGTTCTGTGTTCATCATTTTGGCTATTATTGGCTGAGTTTATTATAACTGTTACTGCTTCGTTCTGATTTTGTTGGTTACATCTGTTCCACTTGTCTGTCCAGATGCACCCGTGAAATATTTGGCTCGCCCTGGAAGCGCCGGGCCCACTGCAGACGTCCCCTCATCCCCTCCTCACCCCTGCCTGCACAGAACCCCTGAGCCAGCCTCCAGTCTGTTGGTGAAGCAACATATGTCGGGCTGCCACCTCAAACAGGTGAGTCTGACTGCCCATGTGTCCCGTCTGTCTGATAAGGTAAAAGCAGTGTTTGTTCAAAAGGGACCACATCAAATTGAACCAGTTTCACTTTTCCAAAGCAAAAAGATGGGATGAATATTTCAATCGCATGTTAGTCAATGGATAGGGGGGCAAAATAAGTGATAAAAAAAAATCTGTTGAAAAATATTGCCACAAAAGGCAGTCAAGAACTGACAAAATGCCGGCCACTTGCCCAAGACCCTTATATTATTTGGCTCGCCCTGGAAGCGCCGGGCCCACTGCAGATGTCCCCTCATCCCCTCCTCACCCCTGCCTGCACAGAACCCCTGAGCCAGCCTCCAGTCTGTTGGTGAAGCAACATATGTCGGGCTGCCACCTCAAACAGGTGAGTCTGACTGCCCATGTGTCCCGTCTGTCTGATAAGGTAAAAGCAGTGTTTGTTCAAAAGGGACCACATCAAATTGAACCAGTTTCACTTTTCCAAAGCAAAAAGATGGGATGAATATTTCAATCGCATGTTAGTCAATGGATAGGGGGGCAAAATAAGTGATAAAAAAAAATCTGTTGAAAAATATTGCCACAAAAGGCAGTCAAGAACTGACAAAATGCCGGCCACTTGCCCAAGACCCTTATTCACCTTATGCAGAAGAGACAGTCTGGCTTGAGAGACTAACAGCAAGTGTAAACACAATTGGAGCCGATTGTGTTGACACTTCCTGTGGCAGAGCTTATCCCAGCAGCCTGCTTCCAGTGAGTCACTAGCTTTGACCAGAGAGACGATCTCTGGTTTGAGCAGGTAAAGCAGCCGGCGTTTTGAACAGGAAGTCGTAACACAAACGGGTCAAGTGGGCGGGGCTACATAAGGTGAGAATAACCAAGAAAATAAAAAACACATACGTAGTAGTAGTAGTACTTTATTGGCATATAGCAGTCCGTAGGCTGAATTAATTACCAATTTACAGGTTAAAAAGCAGACATCGACACAAGTTAAAATTCAAAACAGCACATAACTAAAATGGGACTTCAGGCATAGACAAGAGCTAACTAAATCAACAGGACATGTTATGGGATAATATGTTGGTTCAGGAGTCTAGTCAGTATGATAACATGATAACATGAAAAGGAACTGGAGGTTCACCAATCACCTTGCAAAGGGGACATGGATCAACAAGAGATGACACTTGCTGAGGCCGAGGGGGAAAAGGTGGCGTGAAGTCCTCAGTACATTAGTGGCAATAATTGAGTTCTTAGCTGAAAGAAATCCCTCTCCAAGATGATCTGCAGACAGACCGGACAAACAGGACAACAGGCATTCTCTCAAAGAAGCAGAGCCTATAATGGCCAAATGTGATTGTGTTATGAAGCAGCATGTTAGCAGGGTGGAAAGTGGAGTGGACACTGTCTTAGTAAAATAATGAAGATCTCCTAAAAGTGGCCAGTGTGACTTATAGTTTTTCAATGTTTCATCAGTGAATCTGAAAACTCTCCATTGTGCACCACCAGATCTTAATTGCGGCATGTAAATAGAATGTTCTCAAAAGCTTTATTTTTGGGCGCCCGTGTAGTACAGCGGTATTCCCCTGCGTACCAACATGAGTGTCACAGGTTCGAGCCTGGTTGGGCGTCCATTCAGGGACGAAATGGCCATGTCTGTGGGTGATATGCCGGATTAGAGGTATACAGTATGTCCTGGTCACTGCACTAGTGCCTCCTCTGGTCATTTGGGGTGGCAAAACGTTTAAGGATTGCAGAGGACACTCTTATGACAATGACTACGTTTACATGCACACAATATTCCACTATTATTCGGAAAATGACAATATTCTGAATTTGATATGGGTCATGTAAACAGTATTCCAGTTGCATTTTCCGAATTTGCCCTTTTTCCGAATTTAGCATTTTCCGATTAAGACATCTGGGTTATTCCAGTATTATTCGGGTTTTACTTTAAATCTGCTAGCAGTTGCTGCTACTGTAAGAGCTCTCCAGATGCCATTGACTACCTTGGTTATTTTATGACGCTGCTCACACTCCTCTCAGCCTTGAGCGAGAGATGCCATGAATATGAAATCACAGGTGGGACAGCAGGGTGAGAAGAAGCACAGTAGAGACGGTGAGATACCAAGTCAGAGCAGCACTCGAGGACTTTGCTTCCTATCATGTCTCTCAATTGCCGTGAAGTGAGGTATGATGACATCCTCAACAACATCCACCCGAGCAGCAGATTCCCTGACCAGCACAGACTGCCTGCCGCCAAGCAGATCTGTGAGCCATGATGATGCCTCACGATGCCCTCAGGGAGATATTCCCCCCTGTTTTTATGGGACAGTGGATGCAGCCATTTCTTTTCACTTGATGAAACAGGAAAGAAACGTCTGCGGTGCTGCTGAGCTTCACTGACATGTCAAAGAGGAGCTGACGGAGCAGTGTCAAAACCCTGAGTGACTCAGCGCCCAGGCACTGGACACTTATTTGATGTGATGGATGACTTTGCAGCAAGAAGCACAAGACGAGTCGGGTTCTAGACTAGAGCAAGGCTACATTTTACTGTCATGAAATGTAGCGTATATATCTGGTACTACCTGCTTCTTATGCGTGTTGGACACATGTATCATCTGTTCACAAGCAGTTTAAAGGATAATGCCAGAATTATTTTTAATTCAATGATTCAAAGCTCATTCACTACCATTCAGTTCCAAACGGCATAGAGAACAACTCCGGAGAAGCCGCCAATCACGTTTACCAAAGTCGCTATAAACGTTGAAAGAAGTTCCAGTCACCGTTTCTTAACGCAAGCCTAACCAGGAACACTGCCACAGCCGAGACAAGGAAGGAGGTGTCTCTGATTTCCACATTGCCTCTCTGAAATGAAACGTTAAGCTAACTTCCTCTGGGTAACATTAAACACACTTCTGGTGGAAAAAGAAGACGAGGGTAAACGAGCAAACATCTCATAATGTGATAAAAGCTGGAAAACAATCAGTGATGGAACAGTAAGGGAATGCAGTGAAACAAAAAACATTACAGGCTCACTTACGCATTCCCTTTTATTGACCACTATGTGTCACTAATGAGTAAGGTCAGATTACAACAACCCCCTGCTGCAATAAAGGTGCAGACCGAAGGTGCTTCAGTGTATTACTTCGGGTAGTCTGTTTGAAGTGCCCACGTAAAAAGCCTTTCTAAGGTCAGCTTACTTTTGACATGAGCAACACGTGACTTTTTCAGCAACAAGACAGACACGGCTGAGAGTAAACCTAACCTGACGCTGCAAGATGGTTTGTTTTCGCGAGATCGTGATCTCATGATCGCTGCCTCGCAAGGTTTAGAGTAAACCACTGAATCTTCCTATTTGTAACCTTGGGAATTATTCTTAGTTAAGAACAATTCTTAATTGTTCAGTTTAGATTAGTGCAGCACAGTGGTGTACCATCTGCAGTGTTTTGATCCAAAAAGTCATCTATCACTCATTACTTGTTGCCCAATTAAAACATATTAGCATATTTCTCATTACTGCTGATGTATTGCTAAATAAAAAAAAGTTGGCAGCAGCAATATTATGACTGAAACTGAAGAATAAATCTTAACCTGGTGTCCTAGGCAACATGTAAGATGCCACTTATTTTACCATGCTTAAAGCCAGAGGAAGTGCAAAAATGCCAGCTGGGGAAATAAATAAATTAATATAAATGCTCTGTCTGTCAGTATACAAAATAGGAAAGAGCCTGACTTATTGTTTTGACTGTACTCTTTCTAATAACCGGTTGATCACATGCAATCTCTGGGCTCAGGCAATAACACGTCATGCCAAAGACAGCATATTGAAATTAAAATGAAGTGTGTTATTAACCTACTGTACTCGTTAGGTGTGCGCGCGCGCGTGTGTGTGTGTGTGTGTGTGTGTGTGTGTGTGTGAGCGAGAGAGATTAAACTGATGAGAGAGACAATAGTCGGGTTTCCATCCAAAGGTATCGCACATTTTAATACAATTTTCAGAAAGTCGGCAAAAGAAAATGCGAAATAATTAACGTTTCTATCCGCTGCTATTATGCGAATTATAGAGCTGTCAATCACCTCGTGTTTGACGCTGTCTGCCTCTGCTGATCAGCTGCTAGATAGAGCAGATAGTAAGTGAATACAATTTCATTGAATTCTAGAAGTGAGTCGCCTTAAAGTTAATATCCCAGTCTTCTTCTGTTTACCACAACGTGTATTGTGCTGCGTATTTACCATGATATTATTTACCGTGTGTATATTGTGTAGGCTACATGACATGTCATGTCATGTTTTGCAGTGATCAAGGCAAACTGTGTGGTTTTTGAATGGAGAGACAACGGAATATCACTTAATCTGTTTCCACTGCACGTATCGCATTTTCCTTTTATCAAATTTTGCTGCGTCTCCACTCCGTTTTTTTAAAATCCGCAAATTGAAATTTTGCATAAAAACTGGTGGATGGAACCCCGACTAGTGGCACAGTCACTGGTGAATCCCAGCTTGTTGATAGAGATGGACGTTTTACTCTACTATCCAGGCACGCGCACGCACGCACGCACACACACACACACACACACACACACACACACACACACACACACACACACACAAAGTCTGAGGGGTGGAGAGACAAATTCCATGTCAAAATGTTGAAGCTTTGGGTAATATGGTTCTGTACGTTCATGCTATAGTAAAACAGATTGAATGGAGGATTGATACAGGTGGAGTCAGGCTCCCATAGGCACTCGACGACAAGAACGTCATTATATCTGCCAACACCGCCATATTTCCCTTGAGACGGCCTTCTTTTTGAGTTCCATTTCAACAAGATCTCCTTCTCAATATGTTGCGGGAGATCTAAGTGGGCCTTGTAAAGTAAAAAAAAAAACAGGAATATTTTCGGCGTTGTGTTATGATGCGTGCGGTAGCCTACACTCTCCTGTTGTACAGCCCTCGTGTGCGTGTGAGCGCAGGCTTATGTGTGTCCTTTACCTTAACGGTGACATTTTGAAAAGGCCATTGTTCCTATATGTTGGGTTGATATCAAAAGGCTGTGGATCACCATGATAATGAGCCAAACACAACCTGATGCGTCTTTTGTGATTTATATACACTGTATATGCAAGGCTAGATGGAGGGAAGTTACACATGTTCATTTGCACATACTACCCACATTGTAATGATGCAAAACTGGTGGAAAATCAAGTCATTTAAATATTAGCGTTTCATTCTAGGCAGCCATAAATGACAGAAAGAAAATTCCACCTTTTGGGTACTTTTATAATCTTACTATGTATCATCAGTTTGTGATGCTCGAGGCATTCAGTTGTTATTTTGTGATGACGCGTCGTCACTTACCCGCGTTGTACCCACTTTCCCTCAACTTGCCTCATCTGCTTCTTCTTCTTCTTCTTCTTCTTCTTCTTCTTCTTCTTCTTCTTCTTCTTCTTCTTCTTCTTCTTCTTCTTCTTCTTCTTCTTCTTCTTCTTCTTCTTCTTCTTCTTCTTCTTCTGACTTTGGACTTTCTGCTATCAAACTCCATCGTACTGGAACTATCTTGACATCACGTCGTCTACGTCAACCAAACCAAAAATGGTCCCGGAAATGCAAGGTAGGCTACATGACTAATAACTGTCGTGGACAGTGGTTTGGTTTCTCTGTTAGCACCACAGAGCTCTTGACCAGCCTGGGTGTGCCTGCTGCCCTTGTTGAAGAAAAGAATGGGACAAAAATGAAATTGCACTGAAACCAATGTGTTTGAGCTCTCCCAGCTCTCAGGCCTCGAAAACGGAAAGGTCCCGAATATTTTAACATAATGGAAGTTTTCTCTCTAGCTGCATTTCTCCTTTGGTTCAGCTCATCAAACACTTCATGCACCTCGCTAGAACTGCCACGCACGCACACGCACACACACACACACACACACACACACACACACACACACACACACACAAACAAAACCTTTTTCCCGAAAAGAAATAAGATGCTAAAACGGTTTTGGTGTCCCAGATTTGTTTTTGCGAACCTCCCGACAGGCACATTGTATGGCTCCGTGGCAGAGTGCGCGGAGTCAGACCTTTAGAAGTGCAGAGTTGATATTCTTAAATGTGTTTTTTTCTTCTTCTTCTGCCAGGAAACGTGCTGGAGGATAATGGGTGGGGGGGAAGGGGGAAGGGGGAGGAGGTAAAGTATAGAAGTGGAAAAAATAGCTTATGGAAGAAGGATGTTCTCACCTTCGCGGTCCTCCGGGGGCGCCGCCTGAAAGGCATTTCTGTGCATTTCTTGAGAGCAGGATCATTTTCGGCTGCTCACCTCACACCTAATCTGATCAATATCGTGTAAGGAGACGGAGAAATCTGATTTGTGCCCGACGGAGGTAACCTTACAAGGGTTTTTTCTGAAACCGGTAAAAGCATGATTTACACTTTAAAAAAACCTGCCTTTTCCACGCGGTGAGCGACCTTACGAGGAAGCAGTTCTTGAGCCGTTAAAAGCCCAGATTTATGGCATTTTCTATGGGTGCTTTGGCTTTGTAATTGACCTGTTGGAGGAGAGGGAGATGATTCCAGCCATTAGGAGACTATAGATGAAGCCATCAGACGGAGAACAGTAAAAGACGCTTTGAGGGTGTTTTATCCCATCGGTTTGTCCAATCGATCCAAACTGGATTGTGGCCGGAATTTGAAACTTACCAGCTTCACGTAACGAGATTTGAGAGTGTCGCTCATTTGCAAACTTCAAATGGACTTACATGGCTGCTTTGTCTGGAGGTCTGGAGGTTTCCAATCTAAATAACTAGAAACAGAGCGCGCCGCACGCTCCTTTCTAGCCTACCGTGCCTCGTCCTCTTCCTCCTTCCCCTCTTCCTCCTCATCGCTCATTTCTGCCGTCCGTCATTGGTTTCCCCTCACAGCTCTTTCTTTCTTATATCTTAACAAGTCAAGCGATGAGGAAATGTCCACAGACTTTGACCGTGGCTTCAGACAGACTGGTCAGATTGTGTACCTCCAGCCATGTGGGCGTCTGTTTTGGTCGTTGGCTGCTTTGTGCCGGTCACATTTTGGTTGTTGACAGTTTTCACAGCTGATTCAGAGCAGGCAGGAGGCAGGAGTGCCTCCATGAAAACAAACACAAACTCTTCCCAGCTGGTCAGTGACCACATGGGGGCGCAAATAAAGGAGTGGGTGGAGAAATGTGTGTATACAGATTGAACTGGTGAAGGTCAATTTGAATAGGTCATACCATGGCAGATTTCAATTTATCCATCCCTTTCTCTCATATTTACCGTTTCTCCTCCACTGTTCAGTATCAAATAAAGCAGGAATCGACTAAAAACCGTAGAGTAAGTTGTATAATATTCACGACGCAAACCCACAGTGCAGCATTGATGATTTTTGTCAGTATATTCATGCCAGGAAAACAAAACTGTGGAATAAATAAAGTACAGCAAACATCACAACCTGTCAAGATCAAAGCGTTCCATCGTGCCAATTAGTGTATATACACACAGACACACAAAAATACTGTTTGCTGCTTCATTGCTCTCTCTCTCTTTCTGCCCAACATATTTCTGTCTCTGTCTCTCACTCTCATGCATCAGATGCATCATACAGTATTCTGATCATAAAGCATATGTAGCAGATTTGGCCACCGACCTGAGAGGAGTTGCATGTAAACACACAAGAATGGGGTTTATCGGGCGTCACAGTGAAATATCATCCAGACAATTTAATAGCAGCAGCTGAGGGGGTCGCAGGTCAGAAACTTTTATGTGTAAACAAGAAGAAGAAAAAAGTTACTTTGAGTTGGATTTCAGCTCTTTCAACCCAAAGTGATCCCTCTAGTGCAGTGCCTGTTCACCCCGCTGCTCGACAGAGCACCGTTCGCTCGTTTATTCAAAATTTATTAATGTTGAACACGTCCAAATTGCAAATAGGAGATTGCAGCACGCACATCCAAACAAAGAGGGCAGGTGCTGAGCCAAAAGAGAACAAAACATGAAAAGAATGAATAGAACAGCCCACTGGCAGGGCTGCAGTGTTCAGTTCAGTTCATACCACCTGGGGTGAATACTGTACTTGTTTCTGATTGGCCGGCAGGTGTGCATTAAAACCGTACGATGCACATGTAGTCCGGCTCAAGTTTAATAAAATGTTGTAAATTATTCCGCTCCCCAACCTGCACAGGTGTTTCACCAAACAGCACAGCTAACGTTATGAGCTGTGCTGTTTCTAGTTTTTTTTAGGAAACCTGCTCAGTTTATCCAAAATGATAAAACAAGAGAAAAAGAGAAAAAAGTAAAGTAACTTCATAATGGCATCCGTATTACAATATTCTAATTATTATTTTTTATAGATAGCTAGTAGACAGATACACTGGCAGTTACTTCATCCCCTGAAAGATTAGAACATGTAGGCATTCTGACGTTAGCTTGATTTTGCTCTCAAAGTGCACCAGATTGGTGCACGTTACTTTACTCTAAAATGTAGAAACTGTTCTGCCCCCCAGGGGGATATTGGTAGTGTTTGGGGGGTGGGGGGGGGGGGGGATGCATAGGGATATGAAGTTACTAGAGAATCAGGATTGGAAGGCGGGTATAGGATTAGTGGCCAGGGGGATATGGTGAGGTTGGGGGAGCACGGGTGGGGCGAGGGGAAAAAGAGGCCATAGGTATAGGAAGGTGGTGGAGAGAGGCGGGATGCGAGGGGTGGAGTGGCTAGGGGGATACGGGTGGTGTTTGGGGGGCGGGGGGGGGGGCATATGGGGAGGGGCCATACGGGGAGGGGCCCCGTGGGCTTAAAGGTTTGCGCTTGTTACTTAGACTGTTGAACATAGGTATCCTCTTATAGACCGTTTCACTGGAATTCTGTTGTAAGGGAACAGTTTGGAATCAAGTTTATTTCCTGTCAGTGAATTATATTAGCAAACACTCCAACAGGAAGTAAGGCTGTGGCCAAATTAGAATGTTTATCTTGTCAAGTTGAAGCAGTCTATACATGACAAATTACCTCACTCTCCCCTACCTGTGTTGCAGACGTCTGTTAAGTTAACTCGTACATCGACCGGCCGTCTGCCTCCATGGCTCTTCATTGACTGAATCCATGATTTTGAATAGGTTGGCTTGATTCTGAGCGAGCTTCAAAACTCTGTGAAGGCTGGCTTGTCCAGCCCTTCAAGCCCTGTGATCCATACTAATGTGAAGAGCATCCTTGATGAGAGTTAAGCTGCTTGTTACAGCTCAGCGCCTCGCAGTTGAAGAAGCGGAGCTCACAGAGATCAATGTTCTCACAGCGTGGTAAAACGGACCCAACAGATTGGATGGATAGACTGTCAGATAAAAAATATCATACTGTATGTCTAGAAAGTGAGCTTTAAATCAATAAAGAGAATTATTGTATAGCTATGTAACTATGGGGTTTGAATATGTTTATGAAGTGCAGGGAAATGAAAGTTAACCATGGACCATGGAAGTGTGAAGGGTTTCATGTCAAAATGCTATCCATTCTGATGTCTGGCAAAAGTTCTAAAATAGCGGATAACCTATTGTCTCAATTAGATATAGCAATTTTTATCGGTGTCCCTTGTTAGAAATGGTGGCTAGGCTTATATTATTTTTTGAATAAAACTATTCAGATTCAAATTAAGTAAGGACATTTGTTGACTTTGTTTAGCACTTTCCATTCAAACAGGTTTACAGTTGCAGGCAACACAAGGAACAAAACTGTGACAAAAAAATGGGCATAGACCTAAAAAAAATCAGCCCAAACTCCACTGCCAGTAAAAGGTTTATCCGTTTTGGTAGCTCATAGTAGGGCTGCACGATTCTGGAAAAATTGAGAATCACAATTTTCTTTCTCTGAATTGAGATCACGGTTCTCTCACCTTTTTTTTCTCAGCGTTTATTGCACTCATTTACCTGAGTGCAATAATTAATTAATTATTGGCATCATCATCTACTTTTATTATTGAAACATATTGATGTAAATAGAGTATTCATATTATTGTTACTGCTGTTATTATTATTATATACATTTTGCTAAATGGCATAGTTAAGGAGGAGGTAAGAGTGATCCTTCTACCTGGGCGATCGCCTGTGTGATCTTCTGGGAGAAACACAGTCTGTGCACGAGTTTTCCTCACTATCGATCGAATGGACGTCAGGCTCATATTTGCTATGGTTCCATAGTTCAGCTGGACCATAAATCTGTCATTGTCGCAACATTATAACCTCCCCGCAATTCTGTCTCCACGTTTGTGCGCTGCTGATAGTATAGACCAGGTGATGCAACGTATGAAGTTGCGAGAGGGCGAGTAGCACTTCCTCGTTCTAAATCCCTCATTTTGCAGCGCGCGGATAGCAACACAAAGTAGGCTATCGGGGCTGAGAAATGAAATGCAGCAAGGTTGGTGATTGTACTCATGTGCTGATACGGTCATTTTGAGAGTGAAACCTGTACTACTACTGCGTTCACTGTTACTTTAATGGGCCATTTCTCACTGAATCACTGCGGAGGTCTGCCTGACTGACTGCCTCGCGCAGTCAGGGAAGCGCCCGAATGAAAACGAGGCAGAATCGACGTCATTTAGAAATGAGATCGGCGCTTTCCAACATCATCTAATTGCAGCGCCGCAGAGCCAGCTGGCTACGCCTCTTGACACGGTCTGGCTACGCCTCTTGACACGATCTGGCTACGCCTCTTGACACGGTCTGGTATACACATCACCCTTCAAAATAAAATACTCGTTATTTTTCTCTTGATTTAAAGAATTACAAGAACAATTATGCTTTCTATCTTCCACACTGAGCGTAGTTAGGCTCGTTTTCAACTCACCCAACACATTTTGTTTTTCATACTGTATATTTTATGGATTTGGAAAATGTTTCTAAATCATTTTTAAAGGTTGTAGACAGAGTAGAGTTTTGCTATACAGTATTTACATTTCTGTATAAAATATTTGGTCAAAATAATTACATTGTTCATTAAAAATTAAAAAATTTTACCTTCAATGAATATTCAAAATTTGACAGTTTCAAGTATAAATGGTGGTAGTGCATCAATGCTATATTTAATCCATAAATAAAAATAAATAATATAAAAATAAATAAATAAATTCATACATAAATACAAAATAAATGAATAAATAAAAATAAATAAATAATAGGCTACAAAAAATAAAAAATAAAAATACATAGCTAAAAAAAAATCAATAAGGTCTCTGCCTTTATACACTGTTCTCAAACTTTTTCATGTCAAGGTCCCCTAAACTAAAACAAATTAGACCACATGGACCCTCATTCGATCATATTTGATCAGGGTCCCCCATCTGATATTAGATGTTTTATTAGGAGATAGTGTGTGGCACCCATGGCCAACATTCTGTCATTGTCAACACAAAAACAGCCCTATATTGCAGCAGACAGACAGACAGACAGACAGACAGACAGACAGACAGACAGGGATCACAGACAAAGCTGTCTGTAGCAGGGCTGAGCAAGTGGACCTGGCTGAAATATCAGTTCTGGAATGAAGGTGAGTAACGTTATTTCGGTATGTTTTATGTTTGTCATTTTTATGTTGTCCTCTCCATGTGGCCATGCTTGCAAACTTATATCAGCTATAACAGATGTGTATGTTACATTAATGTGCTTTCAACAGGTAGACAGACAGTCAATATCCTACTTTCCGACTTTCTGTCTGTCTGCTCGACTGTCTCACTGTCTGCCTGTCTACCTGACTGACTGTTGTCAGACTGACTGCCTGTCTACCTGTCTGCCTGTCTACCTGACTGTCAGTGTCTGAACTGACTGTGTGTTTCACTGTCTGTCTACCTGACTGACTGATGTCTGTCTGTCACTGACTGACTGACTGTCTGTCAGACTGTCTACCTGACTGACTGACTGACCGACCGTCTGTCTGTCTAATTGTCTGCCTGACTGTCTCACTGTCTGCCTGTCTATCAGACTGACTGCCTGTCTACCTGACTGTCTGTCTACCTGACTGACCGTCTGTCTGTCTCACTGTCTGCCTGACTCTCTCACTGTCTGCCTGTCTACCTGACTGACTGTCTCACTGTCTGCCTGACTGTCTGCCTGTCCCACTGTCTGTCAGTGTCTGAACTGACTGTGTGTTTCACTGTCTGCCTGTCTACCTGACTGACTGATGTCTGTCTGCCACTGACTGACTGACTGACTGACTGACTGTCACACTGGATGTTATGTAATTTAGTGTATATCTTTGTTGCTTTGAATTTTACATTAGGCCAGGCATGACAATCAAGGCCTCTTTTAGGGCTGTGACGTCTGACCCCTTTTGTTTTTGCCCATCCTTAGTCGCCAGCTTTCTCCACCGCCCAGCCACCGTCATGGTCTTCGTCACCAGTGTCCGGGCCGGCCTCCTGAAAGGTTTCGCCTGTGTCGTTGGTGTAGAGGGCGTACAACAGGTGTAGAGGGCGTCCGGGAGGCAGGGCCGAAGGGTGGAGCAACCCTGGACGATGGCCCGGACACCAACGACACAGGCGGAACCTTTCAGGAGGCCGGCCCGGACACTGGTGACGAAGACCATGACGGTGGCTGGGCGGTGGAGAAAGCTGGCGACTAAGGATGGGCAAAAACAAAAGGGGTCAGACGTCACAGCCCTAAAAGAGGCCTTGATTGTCATGCCTGGCCTAATGTCAAATTCAAAGCAACAAAGCTATACACTAAATTACATAACATCCAGTGTGACAGTCAGTCAGTCAGTCAGTCAGTGGCAGACAGACATCAGTCAGTCAGGTAGACAGGCAGACAGTGAAACACACAGTCAGTTCAGACACTGACAGACAGTGGGACAGGCAGACAGTCAGGCAGACAGTGAGACAGTCAGTCAGGTAGACAGGCAGACAGTGAGAGAGTCAGGCAGACAGTGAGACAGACAGACGGTCAGTTAGGTAGACAGACAGTCAGGTAGACAGGCAGTCAGTCTGATAGACAGGCAGACAGTGAGACAGTCAGGCAGACAATTAGACAGACAGACGGTCGGTCAGTCAGTCAGTCAGGTAGACAGTCTGACAGACAGTCAGTCAGTCAGTGACAGACAGACATCAGTCAGTCAGGTAGACAGACAGTGAAACACACAGTCAGTTCAGACACTGACAGTCAGGTAGACAGGCAGACAGTGAGACAGTCAGGCAGACAGACAGACAGGTACAGGCAGTCAGTCTGACAACAGTCAGTCAGGTAGACAGGCAGACAGTGAGACAGTCGAGCAGACAGACAGAAAGTCGGAAAGTAGGATATTGACTGTCTACCTGTTGAAAGCACATTAATGTAACATACACATCTGTTATAGCTGATATAAGTTTGCAAGCATGGCCACATGGAGAGGACAACATAAAAATGACAAACATAAAACATACCGAAATAACGTTACTCACCTTCATTCCAGAACTGATATTTCAGCCAGGTCCACTTGCTCAGCCCTGCTACAGACAGCTTTGTCTGTGATCCCCGTCTGTCTGTCTGTCTGTCTGTCTGTCTGTCTGTCTGCTGCAATATAGGGCTGTTTTTGTGTTGACAATGACAGAATGTTGGCCATGGGTGCCACACACTATCTCCTAATAAAACATCTAATATCAGATGGGGGACCCTGATCAAATATGATCGAATGAGGGTCCATGTGGTCTAATTTGTTTTAGTTTAGGGGACCTTGACATGAAAAAGTTTGAGAACAGTGTATAAAGGCAGAGACTTTATTGATTTTTTTTTTAGCTATGTATTTTTATTTTTTATTTTTTGTAGCCTATTATTTATTTATTTTTATTTATTCATTTATTTTGTATTTATGTATGTATTTATTTATTTATTTTTATATTATTTATTTTTATTCATGGATTAAATATAGCATTGATGCACTACCACCATTTATACTTGAAACTGTCAAATTTTGAATATTCATTGAAGGTAAATTTTTTTAATTTTTAATGAACAATGTAATTATTTTGACCAAATATTTTATACAGAAATGTAAATACTGTATAGCAAAACTCTACTCTGTCTACAACCTTTAAAAATGATTTAGAAACATTTTCCAAATCCATAAAATATACAGTATGAAAAACAAAATGTGTTGGGTGAGTTGAAAACGAGCCTAACTACGCTCAGTGTGGAAGATAGAAAGCATAATTGTTCTTGTAATTCTTTAAATCAAGAGAAAAATAACGAGTATTTTATTTTGAAGGGTGATGTGTATACCAGACCGTGTCAAGAGGCGTAGCCAGATCGTGTCAAGAGGCGTAGCCAGCTGGCTCTGCGGCGCTGCAATTAGATGTATCTCGCGCTTTCCGTGAATCGAGATCGCAATTTGATTTTGATTAATCGTGCAGCCCTAGCTCATAGGCTACTCAATTTCCCCCCAGGGATCAATAAAGTTTTTCTCATTCTGATTCTGATTCTGAAGAGGGTCTCCTACTACCCCATATACAGTATATGTGTGTGGCGGGAATCAAAGACTAAATAATTTGTCCTCATTAGCATAGGGAATAATTATCAAAGCTCATTCTGGCAAAATGTCTTATTTTCACTAAAGATCTCCACCTGTCAGAGAGGCAAAGAGGATGTCATTTCATTAGGGTCAACGTGAGGAAAAACACAACATTTATCCAATAGGTTTGAATTATAATAGCTCTTCACCGGCAGAGGACAGCGCTCCGTTCAATACCGCTCAATTGACCGTCTTGTCTGGCGTTGCAAAGTCATAATTGCTCTATAATTCACGTGCAAACTGCTCTGCAATCAGACAAAACCCACACGTCAAATAAGCCCAATACTCACAAACAAGTTCAATAACTGTTAGGTGCAAGAGAGAGAGAGAGAGAGAGAGCTGGGCTGAATGGATAGCCTTCATAAAACAAGGCTTGTCAATGGGGACGATGCAGTCATTTCTTAGTGCAGCTTGGTTTGTTAATTGGCAATAGCGCTCACAGAAGGCAGTATATGCTCACGGTGAGGCGTCATAAAGACTTTATTAGCCCAGAACAGAAGTTGTCATTGATCTTTGTGATGAGCACAACAGATGAGAGCCATTACAAGTGTATGCGCTGCGTCGTAGCCTATAAATATAAGTCCTAAATACATCTACATGCCCATATATATATACACAGAATAAAAACACATATTGTCCTTATCTCTTTTTACGGCAGTTGACTGTTAACAACTTCCGCGTTGATGACATTTTCAGGGCCAAGACAAAAACAGCTGAAGGTTGATTGAGGTATTGTAAAAATGCACAGATGAATATGAGATAATCAAGCATTTATTTTCAAGTGTTTACTTTTTTGATGACACAACAAGTCTTTTGAAGGACACGGTGTGTACTTCATTTAGAGAAAAATAAAAAAAGGTGTTTTGCCTTAAACCAAAGTTTAATGTAAAATCATTAAAACACAAATAATGAGTGTTTCTCAAACTGTCATACACTGCAAAAATGTCTAATTGAGCAATTAATTTGGTCTAATGAATTTTCAGTTAATTAAAATCTTTTGTTTCTCATTTCAAATAAACATGAAACAAGAAAACGAAAGTAAAACTATTACTCGTATCAGCAGTTATATTAAGTCAAAAAGCAAGTCTATGTATAATAATCTAATAACAAGAAGTACGTTCTAATCAGCTAGTAGCTAGCTACAGTAGCTAACTTGCTAACCTCCCTGATAAAGTCAAGCAGTCTAGCAAAGTTGATAACTGTTAACTCACTTTTAATGTAGCACCCAGAGAAGACGGGTCAGTCTTCTGGGTTTCCCAGCCTCAGTGTTCAAAATGGCCACCGTGGGAATAAGGTCGATTCTCATCTCGTCTCACTCCCACACAAACAACACTGCGTGCCTGTTTTCTCTGCACATTTCCTCAAGTTTCTTATTTATAAGATGATAACCTACTGTACATCTGCCACAATGTTAGAAAGTCTTTAGACTGTAGGGCCATGCTGGAATAGTATTACAACGTTGTTGACTACAGTGAGAAGTGTCTTTCCGTGTGTGTGTATGTGTGTGTGTGTGTGTGTGTGTGTGTGTGTGTGTGTGTGTGTGTGTGTGTGTGTGTGTGTGTGTGTGTGTGTGTGTGTGTGTGTGTGTGCGTGCGTGCACAATGTGTGCGTATGTGTCCTGGACATGAGGTGATTTACCATCCTAGTAATTACAATCTCTCTGGGGAGTCTGTGTGTGTCTGACATACACAGACTCCCCACACATTCACACGCACGCACACACACACACACACACACACACACACACACACACACACACACAGACACACACATACCGACTCCCCACACACTCACACACACACACACACACACACACACACACACACACACACACGGAAAAGGCCTTGGCTATCCATAAACCTGACATTGCCGCAGTGGCATGAGAGCAAACACATACAAACAAGCGTTCTCTCTCTCTCTCTCTCTCTCTCTCTCTCTCTCTCTCTCTCTCTCTCTCTCTCTCTCTCTCTCTCTCTCTCTCTCTCTCTCTCTCTCTCACACACACACACACAGCCCACCATGCTTATTCGGCGGTGCTTGCTTCATTGTTCCCCAAAACATTGTCATCATCTGAATACATAGCCTACGAACAGTTAAATCAAACTCTTCCCCACCTCACCAGTGTGAGTGTGTGTGGGGGGGGGGGGGTATACTGTAGTGTACTGTATCATAAGCGATATATTCTCTCTCCCTCTCTCATTTAATTTCAAGAGTAACTGCACAATTTTGGAGAATATATGAGAGCAAGGACTGAAGATTTCTAAGTGTGGCCTTAAAACATCTCTCTCTCTCTCTCTCTCTGTCTCTCTCTCTCTCTCTCTCTCTCTGTCTCTCTCTCTCTGTCTCTCTCTGTCTCTCTCTCTCTCTCTCTCTCTCTCTCTCTCCACCCCACACACTCACATTGGTGCGGTGGCACCAATTGGGGCCCTAAACCATTTCCTCATCAGTTTTTTACTCCCCTCTGCACTGCATTAATCTGGCCAGCAGATACTTATCCCAGGCTCTGATTTACCTACAGATAAATCTGATGCCATATGGACTGGATTAGGCTTTGGCATACAGTTAGCTTTATAGCATTGCTTTATGACGGAAGCCGTGGGGTCGGCACCTGGGTTTGGATTAACAGTAACTCTCTCTCTCCCTTTCTCTCACTATTACAATATCTCTCTCTCTTTCTCTCTCTCTCTCTCTCTCTCTCTCTCTCTGCAGGAGATTATATTGGGATTAAGATTACAGTCAGTCAATTTTGTTCTCAATCTCAACACAAGGGGCCTGTAAATAAATTGTAAACGCTGATTGTACAGTAATACACAATGAAAATGTGAACTGGCTTTCAGCACCTGGCTAAAAATGTAACTGAATTTTTCGCAACAAAACTTGAATTTTGTGAGGTCCGAGGTCTCTCTACCTTAGAAAATACCACGGCTGGCAAAGAGAAGTTGGCAATAGAGCTTCCCTACTATTCCTTTCAAATCAAAGTGCTATCTAAATAGGTGTCCTAGATTCTGTTTTTTTATACGCTTGTAAATTTCAGAAATTTCAATGTCAAATTCCTGTGTTTACTGTGTCTATGTAAAATACCAGCAAAGATATGAGGGACACCTCTAAGCCAATTTGTTTGTGGTGTTAATCAGTTACGGGCTAATGGTTTTAATTAATATCACACTTACTTCTTGGAAATTCATTTGACGTTATTAACAAGCTCTGTTTTCTTTCTCCTCGTCCTCTCCCGCTGCTCTTTCTTTCTCTTGGTGCCTATGTGACACAAACCTTTGGTCAAACAGTTAAACTATAAGTCAATTTTAAATTCCCCTATGAGTGTTGTTATCAAATATCATGATCTGTAGATGGTCAATATTTTGTACGTTGACAGAGAAGGCAGTAGAAGTCACATGCTACATGTGGTTTGATGACATGCTGTGACAGGTCAAAGGATTTTGCACAGTAACATGTTATATAGTTATACATAATAAATAAGATATAATGGTATTTTGTATAGAAACACCCTATTGAGATGCTCCTTTAGTTTAATCTATGATACACCATCAACAATTACTCATAGGCTCTGTTCACATTGCAGCTGAAAGTCTGAAAGTTTTTCCTCTCATATGACACATATCTGATGTTTTCTAAATGTGATGTGTAAATAACAAAACGCTGTATCAAGTCCCTTTGAACTGCAGAGAACAGGTTTTTTCTAGGACCGTTACTAACGTCACACAGAGACACCACAGCATTGCACTAAAGTCACAGAGATGAGTGCACTCTAAGGGCCTGTGTCGACCTAGCGTCTTTTCATCAGCTCCGGCGTTTTTGTGCGTCGGCTCCCAGCTGAACATATTTTAACTTTTCAGAAAGACGCGCTGGTGTCGGGTGCGCCTTTTCTGGCAACTAATCATATGGAGAAACTATCACAACAGAGACAGAAAGGCTCAATTGTGGGAGCAGATTGGCTAGACACTTAATGTTTCTGGTGAGTGTTGAGCTAAATCACTATATGTGTGTTGTTAGCTAATGTTAGCTGTCAGCTATCAAGCTAGCTACCGCACTGAATTAACGTTAGTTTCAGACTGCTTCCTTGCATATTGTGCGCTGAGATCAGCGCTCCCCCCGGCGTACTTCCAGCGTTTAGCGGTCGGAAAAAGACGCTAGGTCGACACACAAGCCCCATTGCACTACTTGTTCAACTCATACATATTTCTGAAGATAAAAAATAAGCAAAGTAAAATAATATAAATCACACTCAATCAGTATCACATATACTTGTATACTATAGATTGCATACATTGTTACCTCATGAGGTAGGACAGTAACAGAGAAAGCCTGGACTTGTAGGAAAGTAAGAGGAGATGAAGGGAGTAATGAGTCCACGACCTACTGAGATGAAGAGGAAGCTTTCAAACAGTGTGCAGCAGGTAATCAGATCTAGCTTTGTCTTTCTTCTAACACATCACAGACTAGTGAATTCAATCAGTCAGCTGAGACTTCAACACAATCCACATAAGACACACTATGCTCATGGGGCGCGCACACACATGCGCACACACACACACACACACGCGCGCGCGCACACACCCACACACCCCCCACCTACCAATGCGTGTGGATTCTAACATGATGTATTGATATACTGTGCACACACTTTGAAATACTATTTGTTCTGAAGTGCCTAACATAGATTGTAAACACACCGCATCACTCCCACATCCTTCCTTGTGATGCCGTGTTGGTCTTGTTTGACTTTATTCTCTAGTCTCTACGAACCAGTAATCCCTTAAAATTACCCTACATTTACATTAATACCCCTTAATTCTTTCAAAAATCCCCTCAAAATGAATCAAGGTAGTTATTAATGCAGGAGATCACAGCAAAACAACACGAGTCTCTTCATCTGGATGTCTTACTTTTGTAATTTAATTAAAAATTCACAGAGACAGGAACTTTCCATTAACACCTCCTTATTAACCCTGTAAACCACGAGCAAAGGCATGAAAAGGCTGCATACTCTGTGAATGAATGAATGAATCAATTCATGCTTAAAAAGCCATGATACTAACCTACTTTATTAGGTCTGTGTTATGTTTAATGGATCATTCACATTATGTCATGGAGAGATGAAGAACATTTCTGAGATCAAATGAAGGGGTTTGGCATATCGACTTTCTTTTTTTCATTTTTCCCGAGATGAGCAGCAAACACTGTGTAGTTGCAACGACAAAGCAGGCCTATGTGAGTAACTGTATCCGTGTGGTTGTGAAAGCAGAATATCTTCAGGCCAAGCTTATAATTCACAGCATCAAAATGACAGCAGTACGTTGTAGGTTTGTGGCAAAGATAACAACCCAGGCTTGACGATGTAAGGCGCTGCGATTATGTCTCGTCGCCGCACAAAGACGAACCATATTTTGTGAATTATCATCCAAGCAAATGTTGAGAAATCCATTGAAATGTTATTTAAAGGTGCATGTTTATACATCGGTATAGCTTTGTGTGATTTCTGCAAAGAAGAGAGACTGCGCCTGCTTGCGCTTTTGTGCCCTAAAGCAATCTCCTTTTGTGAGGTAAATCAATCCCGCCACATCGGACATGGTGGCACACACAATGTGAAATGTAGCGTCGAGGCCGGCAGAGGCTGCCAAACCTTTCAGCAACGCTCTTGTTTGTTTATGGTAATTACACTGACATCTCTTAATGTAATCATGATATATTGATGTTACCGTGCCGCCGATGTGAGGAGCAGTATTTCATGTCATTGTGAACGCGAATTCTCTTCAAGAATAGCTTCTAATTCACACCATCAATGTGCAAATAGTCTCGCTGGCCAGCCTCCCCTCCCTTCCGTGAGAGGAGTCTGGTGGCGCAGGTCTCCATTGTGGAATTGCGATGGGCGGCGCTTAGCGGCAGTGCCCTTGAAAAATAGTTTCCAACAATCCAACTTGCCATTTTCGGCATGTAGCAACGAGCTAGCGTGTAGGTTTCTGCTGTTAGCTTGCTAGCTAGTTAGCGTTGTTGTTTTCACTGAGGGCACTATTTACAGCAACACACAGGGAAGGAGGGAGCGGAAGCCGCTCTGATTGACGTGGGAGCAGTTGTAGAGCAGGGGAGGGCTTATCCCAGTAGCCTGTTTCCGTGCAGCCGGACGACTCTCACGGAAGGGAGGGGAGGCTGGCCAGCGAGACTAATGTACAAAAGACCAATCAAGAGCAAAGAGCCAATGTAACAGACATTGAAATTGACCATGCTTTGTCACATTAGTGCTAGGATCAACCGTGTGTATTATCGTGTCAGCAAATTGTAAGAAATTGGTTGAAGTGTTATCTAGTGTAAACGGAACACATTCTCTACTGTAGTGGTTCTCTACCTTTTTTTACACCAAAGTACCACCACAGAAATGACCACCATATGAATGTATGGGAGGCTGGGAGCCCCACGTACCACCAGTGGTACCCGAACCACAGGTTGATGAGAACCACTGCTCTACTGTATACCTCTTTCATTGAGTGTCTCTAGCACTCTCATCCTCTCTCTCTCTCTGTGACACATGGATTGCACACGGCTCCATGCGTCTCATTACTGCTGATGGAGTGATAGGAGAAGAGAGACGCAGTGAGAATAAAAGGCTTCCAGCTCTTCTAAAGTGCTGCTGCTTTTTTTTTAACGTAACGTCAAGTATACTACTTAACTCTAACAACAGCACTCTGCTGCCTCTCTCCCTTCACTGACACTCTTTCCCCTTGCAAAGTGACAAATGCCTTCACGTTCTCTGCTCTTCAGGCATATCGGCACGTTCTCATAGCGCTGATTAATTGACACGTGGTGGCTAACGAGACGCATAACGGAGGCGGAGACAGAAATAAGGAGAGACATCTATTCACAGCTTCCCTCATGTGATGTTTGAGTAAAGGACCTCACATTTGTTTCACGATACGGACAAGGTTTAGTGAAACAAATGCAATTGACTACTTTTTAAGCTTGAAGGTTAAAGGAGAATTTCTCTATTTTTCAACCTGGACCATATTTTCATATCTGTTTATGTATAACTAAGTCACGTTAACAGACATTTTTCACCAAGAACGCTTCAGTCGCTTTGCCCACATGCCCCTCGTGCCTCGCAGCCTGCACGTACTGTACGCGTCCCCTAAACAAGCTTGTCTTTGCAACGGACACAGGCTCAGACTGTTATTGTAAAAGAGAGAGAGAAAACTCTTGCAGTGTTCACCCTCTCTCTGCCTGCTGTTTGTCACATTGAGATAGGAGCTCCTGTTGCGCCTGCTCTTCAGGTTGTAATCCGTATAACGTTAGTCCGTATATGGGACCTTTATAGCCATGGTGGAGGGCAAACCTACCCAACTCACTTCACCCATCTTTTACTGTACATGCATCTTTATCACTTTAATTGTACAGTATACACATCATAGTACGTAGTAAGTTAGACACTACTGTGGAACTCCACCCTGGAGATACACTATTGGTATTCTATTAGCTTGGTACAGAGTACAGCCAGTGCACAGCCAGCCACAGGACAGACACAGTCTAGCTGTGTTTCCATTACAGTTTTTCGCAAAATAATTGCGATATTTCTACAACTTCGACAATGTACAATTGCGACTTGTAGGCGTTTCCATTGAAGTTGAGTTTCGCAATTCCCGTTACCAGCAGCTGCCACAGTGATTACGCACGCGGATCTGCCCCATATCCCGTCCCCTGCATGCTCAAATCCAACCAATGGTCAATGCAAATCACAACATGAAGTTACAACGCATATAAACAAGCCTGATTATCAATTCAAAAGAACATGTTGCGGGCTGCGGTGAATGCAGTGAGCGCGACAGGCAGAGGAAAAAAGGTAGCCTACAACTTGTCCCATTTTAGAGATGGAGGAGGGGGGGGAAGGCTGATATGGTGCAATAGTCAGAATATATCGTGTATTATAATTATAACATTGCACCTGAAACGTGTGTAATGTATTAATCACTTCAGTCAACAGCACCGCACCGGTGTGCTTTTCATCCCGCCGATCATCTCGCCGCTGTGCCAAATGCGCGCACACAGGCATGGATCGATTTCTCCCATTAACACATTGAGTGCCAGCGACGCCATATGGCGTCATTAGAAATTTACCGTAGGCTGCCAGCGTCAATAACTCGAAATTGTTTTTTTGACGGGGGGGGGGGGGGGGGGGGGGGTGTCGATCTATGCTTCTTACATCGCCTCTTACAATATGAGAGCTATTGAATGTGTCTAACCTATTTTACAGAACCCTTAGGTGGCGACAGCGGACTCCAGATGAGAGAAAGTGGAGTAAAACACACAGAAGAAGTCGTTGGGGAAAAGGAAATCGCATCGCATCCGTCCGTATGCAGCTGCTTCATTGAAGCATAACGTTAGCTGTGCCCCTGCAGCAGCCAATCTGCTGTCACAATTGAGCACCTCCGTGTCCGCTGCACAGCCCATTCGCATGATCAGTAAGTTATTAGTTATTATTATTCTCAACTGGAACGCGGCTGTAAAAAAGCTGGATTTAGCGGACTTTTCAGTGCTGAGCACACGCAGAGCAAACACACTCACAGCAGAGCCGAGCAGAGCAGAGAGACACTCCTCCCACAACGGGGGGGGGGGGGGGGGGGGGGGGGAGGGGGGGAGGTGGGGCACGCAGGACACTACAGCATACAACAGACCCAGGCACTGCAGCAGGCTCGATGCACAGAGAGCAAACAAGCTAGAATAGGCTATCTGATGCCCACCAGCAGTAAATCAAGACCAGCATGAAGGTGTAGGGTCTTCGCACGCAGGGGCCAGCGCTGCTGGTTGCAGCTAAAAAGTATTATTTGGCCAAACAAAATTCCTTTGTTTTCACTCTTTTATTGAAGGAAATTATTTTTGAGGTGTCATTACATCAGAAAATATTAGCAATGAGTCAATGATGTGCTTGAAATGCTTCCTTTCACAAAAGGCTGAATATCTCAGGTTTCTAGAAAAAAATGGCTGTTTTTGGTCTAATCAAGCTATCTTCTCCGGCTCATAACTAAAGAACGGAAAATGGGATCAATAAACTTTTTTTTGCAGGTGATAGAAGAGAGTCTCATCGTTATTTGTGCGTGTTCAGTGTTTACATAGTAATTATTAAAGAAATTATATGACTGTTTTAAAATGCATTGCGGCCTATGTGGCACAGTACAGCACCTTTTGCCCAAGGGCCGTGGCACTCAAAGTGTTAAACATGATCTATTTTCCGGCTCCGCTTTTGCACAACACGTCTTTCTGCTAGGTAGCGTTGCTTCAAAGTTTTCCACTTGCTGCGAAGGTTTTGCCACGGTTTATCAAACCCTTTCTCCCTCATTTCCTTTCATTTTCCAAAGGAGAAGATGGGTCACATGACGTGCAAATGCGGAAAATCTGTTTCCATTACACTTTTGCGATAAACTGCTATATCGACACGTCTGAAAAACCACCTCATGAGAGCGCAAAAACGTTTTGCGATATTTGGGAGCTTTTTCGAAATTTACGTGTTTCCATTACCCAATTTCTATTGCGATATTTAGATTTTGCGCATTTCTGACGGTAATGGAAACACGACTACAGTCTACAGACAGACAGACAGACGGACAGACACAGTCTACAGACAGACAGACGGACGGACAGACACAGTCTACATACAGACAGACAGACAGACAGACAGACACAGTCTACAGACAGACAGACGGCCAGACACAGTCTACATACAGACAGACAGACAGACACAGTCTACATACAGACAGACAGACAGACAGACAGACAGACACAGTCTACATACAGACAGACAGACAGACAGACAGACACAGTCTACATACAGACAGACAGACAGACAGACAGACACAGTCTACAGACAGACAGACAGACAGACAGAGCCTTGATATAAAAAAGAAGCGCTCTTTGTTTTATGTAATGTGTGGGATATGGGGACAGAGGTAACTTGGGTTCTTCCCAGGCCGGGACTTTGGTGGAAAGGAGTCACAGAACAACCAGGGCCTGGAGGAGGACAAGACAAGACAAGACAAGAGGAGAGTCACAGTGAGGTCCAGTAGAAGAGGGAGAGATCCAGACTTGATGTTTATCTCATTCTAGTGTCAGTTCTTTGTCTGGTCTGTAGTCCCTCCAGCAGGGGCTCTTTCTCAAAACATGTGTGTGTGTGTGTGTGTGTGTGTGTGTGTGTGTGTGTGTGTGTGTGTGTGTGTGTGTGTGTGTGTGTGTGTGTGTGTGTGTGTGTGTGTGTGTGTGTGTGTGTGTGTGTGTGTGTGTGTGTGCGCGTGCGTGCGTGCACGTGTACGTAGGATTCCTGTCATAATGAGCTTGCTTGTAGTGAAAGCTCACCGGCCGCGGGGACATTTTGCACGTTTCCTCCTCTTCACCTCTAGAGGATGTGATTGTGCACATGGATGGAACCCCCCCCTGGCGTGGCATCATCCCTCATGTCGAATGCCCCTCCTAAACTTAGCTCAGCCTCAGTGGCACAGCGGTAGCGCCGTCGCCTCACAGCAAGAATGTCCTGGGTTCGATTCCCGCCCGGGTCGCAGCGGCGTGCCTGTCTCCCCCCGCATGTCTTTCGTGCCTAGTGCCCAGGTGGGTTATCTCACGAAAAGGGGTCTTTCTGTGTGTGGAGTTGACATGTTCTCCCTGCATGCTCACATGGAGGTTCCTCCAATTGAACCCCCCCACTAACAACGTGCAAGAAGATCACCACTTTACCAGCGATGACCGCGGTGAAGATGGTCCCCGGGCGCTTCAGCAGCCACTGCTCCTGGCTGCCCCTCAGATGAGGAAGGACATACATTGTCTGGGTTAAACGAGCAGAGAACGAGCAATTTCACCGGCCACCGTCGGCATGTGTCTGTCTGTGTGTGGCTGCATGCATGTTCTTCTTGTAGTGTCGCTGTGCCGTGTCTCTTCTTATGGCGACGTCTTCACAATATCTATAAGATATATGAAGTTGGAAGCGTAAATTAATGCATACATTACAGCATTTGTAGATATTTATTTCTCTAGGTAGCCATTTGCCTTATGACGAATCTTAACCCACATCCTAGCCTTAACATAATCCTAATTATAAACCCAAGTCCTAATGCTAAACTCACCCATTGAAGGAGTGACTGGGACTGGCCACACGCCTGTGCACGCACACACAGACACAGACAGACACACACACACACACACACACACACACACACACACACACACACACACACACTCCCATCACCCTGATTCAGAGCTGAGCTAAGGCCCGCACTGCCCACCCACCCTGCAGCTAAAGACAAGAGGCAAGCAGAATCTATGAAACAAATATAAACAGCTATTTATATGCAACAGAGAAAACAATGGCCGACCGTCGAGAAAGAGCTGTGTGAGCGCTTCCGCCTACTACTACCATCCACTGACTGCCCTGGCATTATCTCTCTCTCTCTCTCTCTCTCTCTCTCTCTCTCCATCTGTCTCTCTCACTTTCTCGATCACTCTATCCCTCTCTTTCTCCGTTGTGCTGTGAGTCCAGTTTCTTTGATCTGCTGTTTTTCCCCCTCACACCCCCACACCTTCTCTCTCGCTCCTTCATCAGGGGTCCAAGCGGCAAAACCTGCTGGAACCCTCTAGCTTTGGTTCTGATTATTGTGAGTGTTTCACTGTCTGTTCATGCCTGCTATGATGGCAGCCAGTTTCCCTGCTGCCTGTGGTGCTAAAAAGAGCTTTCAGTCAGCTAAGTTGACTGAGGGTGTATTCACACCTGTAGGTCGTTTGCTTTGTTCCGATTCAGGTACTTAATTGATACAATTGTTGCATTTGTGCCTTGGTTCGTTTGTGTTCACACAGCCACAAATGAAACGGTCCAAATAGTATTGTCAAACTTCCTGGATTGGCCAGCAGAGACTCTGATAGGCTAATAACCTCTCGGGATGGACAAAATAATTCCCAGAGATTTTCCTATATGATTATAAAAATGCGTTTTGTTAGACCTTCATTTTAGGCTATGTCAGGCGTCCGCCGTGCGAGGAGAGAGAGAGAGAGAGAGAAAGAAAGAAAGAAAGAAAGGGAGGGATCGGGAGAGAGAGAGAGAGGGAGAAAGTTATTTATTTATTTATTAATGTATGCTATGTAAGCCTATGTATTTATTTAGCCTATTTAGGCTATTGGGAATTTGGAGATAGAAGATCAAAGACCCTCGCAAATTCTGCTATTAGGCTACTATCACGGAGATGAGGATTAGCCGAGACATAGGCTATATGAACACCTGTCCTGTCAGGAATAATTTAATAATAACGGACATTTCGAGGAAGATATGCAATTAGTCTGATTGTCTGATTGAACCATACAATCTTATCACAAAGAAGGCTGGCTCTGATTACCACGATTTGTTTTCATTTATTGAATGGAGACCAGAGAGAGCAAGAGAGAGGGAGAGAGAGGGCGGTGTGCCGGTACACAATTTACAGGCAAAATCCGTAGAGATTCAACACATTAACGTTGCTTCCCATGGTCCGAGGTAAGTTGATTGAGTTCAAACTGCTGATGTGATGATCCAAAAATCCCCCAAAGTTTATCGATGCAAGTCACAAGTCGCCAAAACAGAATCTGAAAGATGTTGTTTTTAAACGATAAAAATGTTCGTTCTTCAGGCCATTACGCACAGCGCAGCTGACTACGGCAGCTGGTTTATCCAAAAATGCGCACCGTTTACTGCTGTTGTGGCGGATCGAGGTCGGCTCACGTTCTCACCACAAACGAACCGCACCAGAGTTCGTTTGGAAGCGGACCGAGACCACCCTTTCTTGGCGATCTCGGTCCGCTTGTTTTGTCCCGCATCCGAGTGCGATTGCTGTGTTCACACTCCCCCAAACGAACCGCACCAAGGGGGAAAATGCTCTCCGTTTCGGAACAACTGCTCCAAACGAGATAGGTGTGAATACACCCTAAGTCTCTCTCTCTCTCTCTCTCTCTCTCTCTCTCTCTCTCACACACACACACACACACACACACACACACACACTATATCTGGCGTGCACACAAATTCCTGACCTTGCACATGCCCCCTGACCCGGAGGTCATCATGCTGACGGATGGACAGGCAAAGGACTCGCTGTTTTCTCTTTTCCAGTCTTTCAGTCTCTGTACTGTAGTAGGTGTTGTTCCTATGCTGTATCACCATTTTGGTGATGCGTTTTTTAGGTCAGAGGTTCTCAAATGTTTTTCAGCCAAGGACCCCTTACAAGATAGAAAATATACCGGGGACCCCCTCATTCTGATTTGTGATTTTGGGCTAAGCTTAATTGTTTCCACGGTAACGTGCTAGACTTTTAATTTGATAGGTTTGTTATTAGAATGTAATCCATGAACCATTTTAGATTTAAAGCATAAACTATTTTCGTTGAACTATGAAGATTTTGCAAAAAAAAAAAAGTTTTTTTTTATTACATTACATTTACATTACGTCATTTAGCAGACGCTTTTGTTTTGTCCAAAGCGACTTACAATATCACAATTTGTCAACGGTACAGAAAACCACTATGCAACACAATCAATGACATCCAAGATATTTTGATAGACTAGCACCATGTAGGAAGTAGTTTGAGAAGAAATAAGTAACATGTAGCATTTTATTTTTTAATAAAAAAAAATATATATATATATTACCTGAAAACTTTTCGCGGACCCCCTGGCAAAGTGCCACGGACCCCCATTTGAGAACCACTGTTTTAGGTTGTATTATGTTATTGTGATTTTGAGCTGTGCTGCAGGACATATGTACAGTATTTCCTCATGTTATCTTCATTGAGGGAATGCTTTGATTTGGAGTTTATTAATGATATGCTTCATTAGTTACAGTATTGAAAACCCTATTAGTTAAAGGATGGCTTTACCGATAATCAACCCACTTTGTGTCATTATGATCTCGCTAATATAAGCACATGGGCAGTGTTTACCTTCTCTCCCTGTTTTCCTCACAGGGAGCTCCTCCCATTTCCTCCTCTGGCAAAACGCTCCGTTGTGACAACGCGTCATAACGGAAGTGCGGAGGTTCTGCTCGAGACGCGGAATCTGCTCCGAGGGCGGCTGTTATTGTTTATTTGTATTTGTTAAGTATGCATGGAGAATCACATGAGAGCCTCAACCAGCCTTAATGACTTGCAGCAGGTGGGGGTGGAGTTTCTGCAGGCAGAGAATTCTCCATGAGGAAAACAGAGAGAGAAGGTAAACACTGCCCATGTGCTTATATTACCAAGAGATTATAATGACACAACGTGGGTTGATGATCGGGAAAGCCGTGCTTTAAGGGCTTTTTGATGTTGTGGAGGTTTACAGGATTATTACAGTAAGTGGAAATGAATAGGAAAGTTACTGTATCCCTGACATTACATTGGAAAGGAGTTGAGATTAAGGGGGTGTTTAATGGGATTTCTCATTGAATGAATGAATGTACGTGAATTAAGGGCTGAGGAAAAATATCAATGGAAATACATTTGCATGATTGTCCTGAGAGATTATTCATTTTCAGTTCAAAAGTGGCTTTGGCATTTTTGCGCTGTTGTCTGAAAATGTAAAAGAATGTCCCCGAAAAACTGCCAGGAGTCTCTATATGAACCAGAGT
>NC_139632.1:39511113-39513613 GCF_964638095.1 Poromitra crassiceps
TTCATCACCTTCGCCCATCCTGTCCAACTGTCAAGAGTGTCTTCACCCACTCTTCATCCTCTGTCCATCCATCCATCCTCCCTTCCATCCCCCCCTGCTGGGCAGGGCTAACCCTCGGAGAGTGTGCTCAACATCTGTTGCCCAGCTGTTGCAGAGGTGTTCTGTGGCCGCGGTTGCCTGCGTGGGCCTCATTATGGTCTGTCCTGTATAAATAGGCAGCTGCTGCCGTCCCACCTGGGCATCCCTACTCTGTGTCTGTTACAGAGACGGTTAGCCCATTAAAGATTAGTGGAGCACACCGGAGTTCACACACTGAAACAGCACATGAATACATGAATATGAAGAGCGCCGCATACCTGCTGCAATGTCTACCTGGAGGATCAGCAGCACACTGAACATGCAAAACGTTGAAAAGTTTTTCAGGGCCTGGAGTTATGGGATGTTATTCAAGGCAGGGATTTCTTTGTGCACAAATCAAAATGTTTCTAGGGGAAAATGATCACAAATTGGTGATATGGATAATGGTTTAAAAAACGCATAATGTATAAAAGTGTAGTAATCCATTATAGTGCAGGTGTCATTTATAGTCCAAGGCCAATACTACATCAACGCTACATACACTACTCTAAATGAAAGACATTGGGCTGTTGATCTAGCTACAGTAGCTATACACTGCATGTGTCTAATACCTGGGACTCCACACTCTATCTGGTCAACTCTTACAGAATTGGTAAATGCATGCATTTCCCCCACATTTATTGCATTACATAGTGAATCTGCCTCTTGAACTCTGAAGGTGGTGATTACGAGGATCACTTGAAGGCAACATTAATTTAATTCATTCATTTTTATTTGTTCCCGTCATGAAAATGCACAATTATAAAATATAAATGTGGTTACACAATACATCACAATACATGTTTGAAATCAATGCTTTTCATGACTGAAAAGGAGCAGAAAGAAGAATATAATTCTTATTTTTTATCTGCCCCTTACTTGAACACAAATAATCTTAAATGGTCTGTCATTTACAGATACCTACACCATCAACACCGTGATTACAACAACATAAACAAAAATAACCTATAAAAGAAAAAAAAATACAAGCTTAAACCAAATAAAGCTAACATCCAATTAAGTTTCAAGTGCATAATCTCTAATTTGTCTCTCTTTATAGACGGTTTTCACCAGAGCGCAACCCCACAGCACTTCCTTTTTCTCAGCATTCGGCAAACTGCAGAAATATTCACTCGACATCGTTACTTTTGTTTTCGCTGCTCAGCTGTATAGACGGTTTTCACGGAATGGTCAGTCCTGCACTTGAATGTTTTTTTTTCTTTTATGTCCATAGCAAACACTGCAACAGGAAGTGAGCGGGGGTTCAATTTAGAATGTTTTTGTTGTCAAGTTAAAACCGTCTATACATTTTTTTAAACTGAAAAAGAACAAGAGCAATTTTGGAATGTTTATTTATGCTGTAAATGTGAGTGTGAAAGATCAGTTTTGCATAATTTCAACTTAATAAAAAAGCAAAGTAGGGGTGAGTATGCTAGCTTCCATTTGCCACTTTCGGTAGTCTAAACTCAAAAAACCCTCGTGCAGGCTGAATCACAATAAAGCAAAGAACAACAAGAAAGAGCAAATATATATATATATATATATATAATATATATATAATATATAAAAGCAATGTTGTTGTCTAATATCGTCATGGCTATGATTCGGTGCGGCCTCGTGCCGAAGATGATTACAGCCATGACGATGTTAGACAAAAACAGCACGAGCTCGAGTGTGATATTGCTTTCATACGACATCGTAAAGCATTGTACAGCAGAAACAAAGCTATTCATCAAGGAATAATAGCATTGTTTTAAGTAATTTGCAACAACAGATGATTTCTATGTTATTCGCCTCCGCCAACAAAAACAGTTCCCTCAGGATTGCACTACCAACTGTTGCCAAGCAAGCAACAACAGGTAAACTTCCTGCCTGCAGTTTCCCCACAGCAAGCTAGCTACTTTGAGGTTAGCACAGACGATTTCACAGGCATTAACGTGAAATATCAGCACAGCTCGGATCTCTCGTCCAATCAAATTGCTCGGCCACAACTAACTGTTTGTCAATCAACCAATATATTGTCAATCCACTCGACTTGACTCATCAGGCAGATAGGGGATCATGTCTATGTTCCCCGGGTTCTATGTTCCCCGGGTTCTATATTCCCCGTTTTTCACTAACCCTAAACCTAACCTCCCCCAGACCCTAACCCAAAACCTAACCTCTCCCACCCCCCATGCCTAAACCTAACCTCCCCCAGACCCTAACCCAAAACCTAACCTCTCCCAGGGAACATAGCGGGGTTCTATGTTCCCCGGTCCCACAAAAACGGGGAACATAGGACCCGGGGAACATAGGGATGACCCCGGCAGATAGTACCATCATTCAGTTTGAGGGGATGAAAAGCAGCAAAGCAGTTGAATGGGGGACGAGGAATAATGTC
>NC_139632.1:39523613-39528613 GCF_964638095.1 Poromitra crassiceps
CATAAAACCACATACAAGTTGCAACAACATTAAATCAGACAAACATTAAGACACAACATATAATAAAAACAATATAAAAACAATTGCAACGTCTGGCAGTCCTAGTTTGTGCTGTAGTTGCTGTAGGTGCAGAATCTATAAAAGCCTGTTTGCCACGATCAGTGGGGACTTTGGGGAGGCTTAGCTGGTATTAGTCATTTGATCACAAACAATAATGACTGTTGGTTCTACAAATAATATTTGTATTTATATTATAACCACAGAGGGACGATGGAAGCCATCGCGGGATGCGCCTATAGATGAATGTGTACCTGAGTCTACATGCGGCAGAGAGGACCAGCTCAACCCTGGCATACTGTAGGGTGCAGTGGAGAGTAATGGCTTTACAGGCCGTAACAAAGCTCAGAGCAGCATGATACACAGTGTGCAGTGAGTGTGAGTGCAGACGATGGACAGTACAATAGATCACTGTAGGCGAGTACAGGGTGGAGGGTGGCTGCAGCCATTTCTCTCCCCCCCCCCCTGGCAGTGAAAGAAAAGCACAACCTCGAACGGAGAAACCCAGCTTAAAGAGCATGGTGCAGGTTAAAAAAAAATCTGAATTGACATTTTGGGCTCATGATTACAGTGAAAACACTCCAAAAAGACAAAGATCCCCCCCCCCCCCCCCACAGGCCCCCAGGGTATAAATATAAATATATATATAAGGTGGCATTTTATAAATGGGCGTGTGACATAACAACAGGAGTGACATCACAAGAGGAGAATGTTCTGCCGGGGCTGACACAGGGATGCAAAGTCATGGAGAGTGAAAAAAGGTGACAGATACCAGGGCAGACATAAAACCACTCAGAAATCCTCATATTTTGGGCTGAAAAATGTGACTGTCACCTAAAGGTGACTATTTTGCATCCCTGTGACATCACAAAAGGTAGTTCCATGAAATGGACCAGTGCCCCCTGCTGGTTACAAAAACTAGTCTAAACGCAGCTATGTGTGATTGAAAAAAAAGTTTTTCCCCCCCAAATTCCATTGCTATATACCCCTTCCACATATTAATGCAATGTGGTCTCCAACCTGCAGCATGCCCTTTAAGCTTCAGCATTTTTAACAAGGCTTTCAATGTGGAGTCCGAAAAACACACGATTGTGAATTAAAATGCCCAAAAAATACTTGCTGTATAGAGTAACACAAATTTGATCTGGCTGCCATGCGAGGATACAATGTTGGCAGGAGGACCTCTGGTCTTCCTGCCATTTGAAAACATTCATCTCATTTTGGCAACATTTAGGACGAGCATCTGTTCGATGAGTTTGAGACTCAAGAAGGTTAAAAGCAGTCTGCAAATAGCCAAGGGCAAGAGTGGATCCACAGCAACAGATGACACTGCCATCAGCTTCAAAATGTAACTTTGCATTAGGAGCATTTCTGCCCAGCTCATCCACAGAAATGGTAAACAAAATATGAAAAAAAAATCCTGGTGTGTACACCAGATGATACATTTAATATGCTGGATGATGAGCTGACTTCAAAACGAACACATTGGCCAGCCATTCACCTGTCAGACAGGTCATTTACAATCCAGCCCAAATCCAAATGACGCAATCATTTCAAAATGGTCCACTGTGTCAAAGGCCTTGGAGAGAACAATAAAAAAGGGCTGCACAGATTCAGTGACTCTATTATATCATTTGTAACTTTTAGGGAGGCTGTAATGGTGCCGTCTTGTTTCCTGAAGCCAGATTGATACAATATGGGGGCACGGTGGTGCAGTGGTAGCGCTCTCGCATCACAGCAAGAAGGTCCTGGGTTCGATTCCCGCCTGGGGCATGGAGGTATGTCTCCCCATGCCCAGTGCTCAGTGCGCTATCTCGTGGAAAGTTTGCATGTTCTCAGCATGCTCCCCTGGGCTTTCCTCCATATATATATAACCCCCCACTAAAAACATGCAGAAGATCGTCATCTGACCAGCGGCGGTTGGAAGAAGTTGGTCCCCGGGCGCTTCACTGCAGCTGCCCGCCACTCCTGGCCTGAACCATGGAGGACGAGCCAGGGTGGGTCCAGACGCGGAGGACAAATTTCAGGGCACCTCTGCATATGTGTCTGTGATTAATAAAGATGGGCATCCAATCTAACAACTAACATATGGAGAAAGATTATTTTTAGCGTGCATGAAATCCTTTAACTGATCATTTTTTATCCTTTCAAGGACCATTTGGATCTTATATTAGAACGTAGGCGGTTTTCCCAGATTTTTGGGATACAATTATTTGTAAGAGTGAGATTAAAAGTAGTCTGGCAAGCTCCTGGTCGCTGCACTAGCGCTTCCTCTGGTCGGTCGGGGCGCCTGCCGGTGAAGCTCCCCCTGTCAGGTTGAAAAGAAGCGGCTGGCAATTGCACATGTGTCGGAAGAACCATGGTGCTAGTCTCAGCTCTCCCCAAAAAGAAAGTCTGGCAATGAAATCATGAGCTAATTAAAAAAAAGTAAGGTGCCAAATTGTCTGGGCCTGCAAAGTTTACTTTAGTGTGTGGACCAGCAATAGAAGAGCTCTGTGGACCACTTCAACCCAGAACAGGGTCAAACTAAAGGGCTCTGTGGACCACTTCAACCCAGAACAGGGTCAAACTAAAGAGCTCTGTGGACCACTTCAACCCAGAACAGGGTCAAACTAAAGAGCTCTGTGGACCACTTCAACCCAGAACAGGGTCAAACTAAAGGGCTCTGTGGACCACTTCAACCCAGAACAGGGTCAAACTAAAGGGCTGTCCAACAAACATGATGCCACCATCAAGGCACGACACTGTAGGGAGAAGACTTGGCAAACAGAGAGCCAGAGGCAATATACAATGCTTATTTCAAACAAACACTCAAGTTTATAGCCCTGTCAGAAATAATGGTGGCATCGTTGACTATACAGGCAGGAAGTTTACTACGAGTTTCAGTGGCAATAACAACTTTCCAGAACTTTACATTTCCAGCGAGATAAAATTCATACTTGGCCCTTTTAATAAAAGAAGTAAAGCGGTTTGGCAGTAGACGGTCTCTGCTCTGCTTTCCCATCTGGAGACTGTTCATCCGCTAACACTACTTTATTACTTTCCTGTAGGATGCTGTTTGATGTGTGTGTGAGTGTGTGTGTGTGTGTGTGAGAGTGTGTGTGTGTGTGTGTGTGTGTGTGTGTGTGTGTGTGTGTGTGTGTGTGTGTGTGTGTGTGTGTGTGTGGGACTGTATAGACCGTATACAAAATATGGACGGAGTCACTATGACTTTTGCTTTTAGCATCACTTCTGTGGCTTCATCTGTCCAAGCCCCAGCTTGCGGCCTGCTAAAAGAGCATGGAACTCAGTTGACTTTCCCTTCATAACTACAGGTCAAATTAGATCAATCAAATTCAGTTGGCTGGCAAGACTATTTGTTTTATTTGTTTATTAAAAAGATCTCCATTAGCTGCCGCCTAGACAACAGCTAGTCTTCCTGGGGTCCAAGACAAAATATACATTACATGACACACAGTAATTAAAATACAAAAACACAAGAAGAATAAGAACAAGTAAAAGAATAGAAGACAGAATAAGCAACAAATCGAAGCTAAGACAACATTAGCGTGGTCAGCTAGCTATCTAGCTGGCCAGTAACACAAATAATAGCATTTGGTCAATACTATCTATACTTATAGAAAACAAATCATGGAT
The DNA here is from genome assembly GCF_964638095.1 of Poromitra crassiceps. Classification (NCBI taxonomy): domain Eukaryota; kingdom Metazoa; phylum Chordata; class Actinopteri; order Beryciformes; family Melamphaidae; genus Poromitra; species Poromitra crassiceps. The sequence goes on from NC_139632.1 coordinate 39,527,307, forward strand.
GGAAAAGTGATGTGATAACATAGTTATGTGTGTTATAGAGTGTGTGTGTGTGTGTGTGTGTGTGTGTGTGTGTGTGTGTGTGTGTGTGTGTGTGTGTGTGTGTATTATAGTCTGAGTGAGTGTAGATGGGCTCTAAGCATCCTTTTAAAACAAGCTCTCCCTTTAATGGAACAGATGTGTGGTAGACAATTCCAAGAGCCTATAGACCTGTATATGACAGTGTTCTTCATGTAGTTGGTTTTTGGTCTGGGTAAAGTCATCTGACCACCACTCGCCCATCTGGTGGAGTGTGTGTGAATCCCTGAACTATAAATGATGTTATTGAAAAGAGATCTGGAAGTTTGATTTTGCATAACTGTGAAAAAATATGAGTAGGTTGTGGCCTTTAGCCTTTTCTCAGCACTAAAGGTCCTTACACATCAAGAGCGATGCGAATATACGACACGAAATTGCGATGCGAGTTTTGACCCACCTGTCAGTCACAGCCACAGATGTGTACACATCGGAAGCGAATTTCTGAAAAATCGACCGTGGTTCGAAAAAATAAACACCGCAATAACGCTGGGCGAAACTTCGCCGTTGGTATGCACGGTTGCATTGACTGATATAGGTTCGGAAAATATTATTGACGTGCGAATTAATCGCACGAAAAAAACGTGCTCGGTGTGTAAGGACCTTAAGCCATGAAAGACTACAGTAATATGCATGTCAGCTACGCTATTCAGAAATCTTTGGCGAAATTGTTATGGGAGAATTGAATTTTGAGACTCTCTCTCTGTCCATCTGTTGTGTGGCTGGTTAGTCAGCTTGTTGCCTTGACCTTGTCCACCAGCCATCCGCCCACTGCATTAGCAGGAGCAGACACAAGGTGAGCCTTCTCCTCTCTCCCTGTCTTTCTATTCCTCCCACACCTCCGTCTGCTCTCTCCTTCTCCTCTCTCCCTGCTGTCTCTCCATTCCTCCCACACCTCCGTCTGCTCTCCTCTCTCCTCCTCCTCTCTCTCTGTCTTTCCATTCCTCCCACACCTCCGTCTGCTCTCCTCTCCTTCTCCTTGGTAGCCTGGGGCCAGACCTTTGACTCCGCCCACTCCACACGGTTGACCTGGTTGATTCTGGTCTGGCATGTTTGACATGAAACAGCGGTTTCTCAGTTGAAAAATGATCCGTCCAATGACCACCGGGGAAGACTAACAATGAGCCAATCGGGTGGTTATGTTGGTAAACGTTGGTCTCTAGTGATTGGTTAGGGAACACGTTGGTCTCTAGTGATTGGTTAGGGAACTCCCTCTTGGAAATTGGTTAAGAGTG
>NC_139632.1:39533613-39563613 GCF_964638095.1 Poromitra crassiceps
GTGTGTGAAGATGATATTACTAAACACTCGTTCGCATTTGATTAAGCCAACTCTTTGGCAGACCTCTGTGCATGTGTGCTTTCATTCACAGCCAGCCAGCGCCGTGAACGGGACTGCTGCTCCTTTCACCAACTTGGGCTGGGAGGGGCCTAAGTGCGACAGATGGGCGCGCGTCACGAACCGAGCTACATCACAGTCCAACAGCTTTGCCAATAGAAAGAGAGGGACATTTGAGTCTAGGCCTGGCATTTTGGCCTCCTGGTTCCTTTTATGGAACTGCATATGCACAGAATACAGAACTGACAAGACTATAGACTAATGATAACAAGCAAAGAAAGGCAGGTGGCTGAGAACTTGAATACTGGACTTGCAAAGTAACTGAACAAGGGCCAGCTGGTGAGGCACTGAACGGTGAGCAGGGCAGGGCTAACGAGGCTTGATGGAGGGCAGGTGTGAGGGAAACGCAGGCTGGGGAAGGGAGAAAAGTCTGAGGCTTGCTCGCCAACCGCCCGGATTCTCCTGGGAGACTCAAGTTTCATTGACCCTTCTCCCGGGGGTCACAATTCTTCCATATTTCTCCTGTTTGATGACACATTTTCACACCTTTTTTGCCCTTTCTGTTATCACCACCTGTTTCTGGCACTGTACAGCATGTATAAGCCTATTGTTCTACTGTTTTCACCCAGATAACAATACAGCGACACCAAACATCGTTAGATTTTCTTCTATATCAGACACAGGTTATCATTCCTACCTGACATGTTTCGACGGCAACACTTCCGTCTTCATCAGAGGTGTCACTAGATGGTGTGTGACGTGTCTTAAACAGCTGATCTTGTTTACAGCAACACCAAACGTTTTGTTTCCATCCTGCTCACCTCCACTGCTCATCTCCACTTCAAAAAATGCCCCGACAGGGACTTTATGGTGCATTCAAGTGCACCTCGTAAACTCAGAAATCTATACTCGAATGGCCACGAAGGTTGTTTCAAACGTTTCAAACATTTTTATTCTTTAGTTTCCTTTGTTGAAATACATACGTAGTTTCCAGCAAAAATAAACGTTCAAACGGCAAATAAATGTTCAAGGCACAAAATTGAAATACCTTTATTTGGCATGAACAGATTCAAACCGTTGTACAAACGTGTTGCATCCCGGCCTGGCTTTCATAAGAGAACAAAGATGATTCTCAGTGCTTGCTTTCTGAAGAGGTTTGTTCTCTCCAAGAAAGCTTGGGAGGATCGTTCTCCTCAAGGAAACGACGGTTGACTTGGCATTTTATGCGTTTGATACTCACCTTTTGATCAAAGCACAGAGACACATCCTACTGTAAATCTAAGGACTGTACGGTCACAAACAGGATGATGAGCAGGAATGATAAATATGAGCACCACAGTAAAGTACGTGGCATTCCCCTTTAGCTGGGATATTTGGCATACATTAATTTCTACAGCGACAGGAGAAGAGGAGGAAAGGCACAGCAGAAAACATGGTATCAGCAATGGCTGCAGAGTGCTGGCTGTCTTGTGGTGTGGGACGTTTTAGGGAGGACAACGTTTGGTTGCAACTGGCTTTTTCCCAGTTTTTCCCTGTCTGTCTGATGTCTGCAGGTTGTTCCTTGGCCTGGTTACATCTCTCTGATGTCTGCAGGGTTTCCTTGGCCTGGTTTAATCTGTCTGTCTGATGTCTGCAGGTTGTTTCCTTGGCCTGGTTTAATCTGTCTGTCTGATGTCTGCAGGTTGTTTCCTTGGCCTGGTTTAATCTGTCTGTCTGATGTCTGCAGGTTGTTTCCTTGGCCTGGTTTAATCTGTCTGTCTGATGTCTGCAGGTTGTTTCCTTGGCCTGGTTTAATCTGTCTGTCTGATGTCTGCAGGTTGTTTCCTTGGCCTGGTTTAATCTGTCTGTCTGATGTCTGCAGGTTGTTTCCTTGGCCTGGTTTAATCTGTCTGTCTGATGTCTGCAGGTTGTTTCCTTGGCCTGGTTTCATCTGTCTGTCTGATGTCTGCAGGTTGTTTCCTTGGCCTGGTTTCATCTGTCTGTCTGATGTCTGCAGGTTGTTTCCTTGGCCTGGTTTCATCTGTCTGTCTGATGTCTGCAGGTTGTTCCTTGGCCTGGTTTCATCTGTCTGTCTGATGTCTGCAGGTTGTTTCCTTGGCCTGGTTTAATCTCTCTGTCTGATGTCTGCAGGTTGTTCCTTGGCCTGGTTTCATCTGTCTGTCTGATGTCTGCAGGTTGTTTCCTTGGCCTGGTTTCATCTGTCTGTCTGATGTCTGCAGGTTGTTTCCTTGGCCTGGTTTAATCTGTCTGTCTGATGTCTGCAGGTTGTTCCTTGGCCTGGTTTCATCTGTCTGTCTGATGTCTGCAGGTTGTTCCTTGGCCTGGTTTAATCTGTCTGTCTGATGTCTGCAGGTTGTTTCCTTGGCCTGGTTTCATCTGTCTGTCTGATGTCTGCAGGTTGTTTCCTTGGCCTGGTTTAATCTGTCTGTCTGATGTCTGCAGGTTGTTTCCTTGGCCTGGTTTCATCTGTCTGTCTGATGCCTGCAGGTTGTTTGCTTGGCCTGGTTTCATCTGTCTGTCTGATGTCTGCAGGTTGTTTCCTTGGCCTGGTTTAATCTGTCTGTCTGATGTCTGCAGGTTGTTTCCTTGGCCTGGTTTAATCTGTCTGTCTGATGTCTGCAGGTTGTTTCCTTGGCCTGGTTTCATCTGTCTGTCTGATGTCTGCAGGTTGTTCCTTGGCCTGCTTCCATCTGTCTGTCTGATGTCTGCAGGTTGTTTCCTTGGCCTGGTTTCATCTGTCTGTCTGATGTCTGCAGGTGTCCTTGGCCTGGTTTAATCTGTCTGTCTGATGTCTGCAGGTTGTTTCCTTGGCCTGGGTTCATCTCTGTCTGATGTCTGCAGGTTGTTTCCTTGGCCTGGTTTCATCTCTCTGTCTGATGTCTGCAGGTTGTTTCCTTGGCCTGGTTTCATCTGTCTGTCTGATGTCTGCAGGTTGTTTCCTTGGCCTGGGTTAATCTCTGTCTGATGTCTGCAGGTTGTTTCCTTGGCCTGCTTCCATCTGTCTGTCTGATGTCTGCAGGTTGTTTCCTTGGCCTGCTTCCATCTGTCTGTCTGATGTCTGCAGGTTGTTTCCTTGGCCTGCTTCCATCTGTCTGTCTGATGTCTGCAGGTTGTTTCCTTGGCCTGGTTTCATCTGTCTGTCTGATGTCTGCAGGTGTCCTTGGCCTGGTTTCATCTGTCTGTCTGATGTCTGCAGGTGTCCTTGGCCTGGTTTCATCTGTCTGTCTGATGTCTGCAGGTTGTTTCCTTGGCCTGGTTACATCTGTCTGTCTGATGTCTGCAGGTTGTTTCCTTGGCCTGGTTTCATCTGTCTGTCTGATGTCTGCAGGTTGTTTCCTTGGCCTGGGTTCATCTCTGTCTGATGTCTGCAGGTTGTTTCCTTGGCCTGCTTCCATCTGTCTGTCTGATGTCTGCAGGTTGTTTCCTTGGCCTGGTTTCATCTCTCTGTCTGATGTCTGCAGGTTGTTTCCTTGGCCTGGTTTCATCTGTCTGTCTGATGTCTGCAGGTTGTTTCCTTGGCCTGGTTTAATCTGTCTGTCTGATGTCTGCAGGTTGTTTCCTTGGCCTGGTTTAATCTGTCTGTCTGATGTCTGCAGGTGTCCTTGGCCTGGTTTAATCTGTCTGTCTGATGTCTGCAGGTTGTTTCCTTGGCCTGGGTTCATCTCTCTGTCTGATGCCTGCAGGTTGTTTCCTTGGCCTGCTTCCATCTGTCTGTCTGATGTCTGCAGGTTGTTCCTTGGCCTGGTTTCATCTGTCTGTCTGATGTCTGCAGGTTGTTCCTTGGCCTGGTTTCATCTGTCTGTCTGAGGTCTGCAGGTTGTTTCCTTGGCCTGCTTCCATCTGTCTGTCTGAGGTCTGCAGGTTGTTTCCTTGGCCTGCTTCCATCTGTCTGTCTGATGTCTGCAGGTTGTTTCCTTGGCCTGCTTCCATCTGTCTGTCTGATGTCTGCAGGTTGTTCCTTGGCCTGGTTTCATCTGTCTGTCTGATGTCTGCAGGTTGTTCCTTGGCCTGGTTTCATCTGTCTGTCTGAGGTCTGCAGGTTGTTTCCTTGGCCTGCTTCCATCTGTCTGTCTGAGGTCTGCAGGTTGTTTCCTTGGCCTGCTTCCATCTGTCTGTCTGATGTCTGCAGGTTGTTTCCTTGGCCTGCTTCCATCTGTCTGTCTGATGTCTGCAGGTTGTTTCCTTGGCCTGGTTTAATCTGTCTGTCTGATGTCTGCAGGTTGTTTCCTTGGCCTGCTTCCATCTGTCTGTCTGATGTCTGCAGGTTGTTTCCTTGGCCTGCTTCCATCTGTCTGTCTGATGTCTGCAGGTTGTTTCCTTGGCCTGGTTTAATCTGTCTGTCTGATGCCTGCAGGTTGTTTGCTTGGCCTGGTTTCATCTGTCTGTCTGATGTCTGCAGGTTGTTTCATTGTCGGGGCTTTTTACAAGGCTGCACTCGCCTCCTTCGCTTCTCCGTTTTCCTCGTCTCGTCGCATCTCCTCCTCACTCTGTCAAGAGCTGGCATGGCGTAGCTGCCCAGAGTTTGTCGTCTTTGGCAAACGGTTATTTTAAGAGCCCGCTGCTTTCTGCAGGAAAAGTGGAAGGTGTGTGAAACACACACACACACACACACAAACACACACACAAACACACACACACGTCACATATAAATACACCAAACGCTGTGTACATATTTTCATACACAAACACGCCTACATATGGAGACACAGAACTCTTATGTGGAAATGAGATTTGAAAATCCCTGTCTATGTCATCCTAGTTGAGTTGCGTTTTCATACTGAGACTGTGTGTGTGTGTGTGTGTGTGTGTGTGTGTGTGTGAGAGAGAGAGAGAGAAAGCTCATCACACTCTTGAAAAAAATGCCTAAGATGCTATAAAATGATAAGAAGAACCCAGTAGACTTTCAGATTTGTTTTTGATCTGGTGTTTGATTTAGTCTTAGCGCTTGATCTCACATATCACATCTTCCATGTGAAGCTATATTTACAGAAGTGTGAAAATAATTTGGAGTTTGAGAAGGCTCCCCTGGGACGGGGATGTGGGGATACTTGAGCCCACTACTGAGGCCACTCGGTAGAGGGCATGCAGTACCTCTGCCAACCTTCCTACCATACCCATTGCCACGCCCCCTTTTGGCCAGTAGGCGTGGAAGGTTCATCAGGTCTAAGTTGGCCCATGACCTACTTTTCGCCAAAAGTTTCTTGCAAATCCGTTCATAACTTTTTGAGATATCCTCCAGACAGAGAGACAAACAGACAGGCAAACAGGGGCGAAAACATGAATATTCATGCACTCTCACTATGGTGATTGGTATTATCTTCAGGCTTCTGAAATACTCTGAATGTATCAATGAATTGGTAGTAGCAGTCCACCATTCCACCTTCAAAGAAGGCCTTCGGGTTGGAAGGCATACGTGGTGGACATTTAACTTTTACTCTATGCCGCTCAGCTGTCAGATTGAAATATAAATCTATAGATACAAACTGTAACTCCTAAGCTTAAGCTAAGCGAGAACTTTTCAGACAGCTGTTAAAAGATGTTATGCTGGTATTGGATCGATAAAACCTGAGGGTCTCTCTTTTCTATTGTGAATAAGGCTCCTAAAAGGGAGACTCCACCGAAAAACAAACTGTAAACCGTTTTGCATTTAGTTTGAGTTATTGAGGGTTGATTTGAGCTAAGTTGTGGACCAGTGATGTCATTTATGCATGAATGACATCACTGGTCGACAACTCAAACCAACTCTCAATAACTGTCAAACTAATGAATGCACAACTGTTTAACTGTTTACAGTTTTTGGATAGTGTGAGATTATGTGCAAAATCAATCACCATTGTTTTTCCATGGAGGCATGAGTCTTGGATCCTCCAGGCCCAGTCCTCTGGTGGTCGTCAGTTCCTCCTCCATTCCTGAAGCTGTGGAACATGACAGATGAAGATGTTGGTGGCAAGTTGCGAGGCTGGATGGCCATTTTGCTTTCAGTAGCATAGAAACGTTTCAGCTTGAGGTGATTGAGAGAATCTGTTTTTCCGCCTTTGTAGATTAGTGTCATTGCCCTTTCCCCTGCAGCAGCAATTTCATCCTTGGTAAGAGATTGTCGTCGTTGGAAAAACGCTGGCCTGTACTCTGAACGAGTCGCTTTCTAGAACCAGATGCAGAGGTTAAACCCTTTCCCAACTCCAAACATTCTGGATGTTGCAGCACAGAACACCACGCAAGGCATGCACAAATAAAGATGTTGCTAACATCTCAACTCAACACATCCCTTGCATTCCCAATGTTCCAAAAACGTGCTCTTACCAGACTCCAGCTGGCAGCGGGGCACGTCGTCTACCCTGAGTCACAGTGTGGCTTTAGGGCAGCGAGATCCACGGTGGACATGATCTTCACCCTTCGACAGCTGCAGGAGAAATGCCAGGAGCAGAGCCAACCCTGTATCTCGCCTTCATCGACCTCACAAAGGCCTTCGACCTCGTCAGCAGAGATCGAGAGATGGCCTCTCCAAGCTACTTGCACAGATTGGCTGCCCCCCCCCCAAAACTCCTCACCATCATAACATCATTTCATGACAACATACATAGGGCTCAGTCTACTGTGAAGGAAAAAAGTCCTTTCCAATACGCAGCGGAGTGAAGCAGGGCTGCCTTCTTTGCACCGACGCTCTTCGGAATCTTCTCTCTCCTCCTGTCGTTTGCAGTGGGCTCATCTCCTGCCTGTGTATACAGTAGGTCTGACCTGCAAACTCTGTAACCTTCCAAGACCAAAGTGACCAGCTCGCTCCTGAGGGAAATGCTATTTGTAGAGGATGCAGCGCTAGCATGCATCTCACACAAGGCTCTGGGGGCTGATGGACAGGCTTGCAAGGAGTTCGCCCTCAACAACAGCATTAAGCAGACAAACGTCATGGACGAAGAAGTCGAAACCCCACCCTCCATCTCCATCGACAAGTTAAGACTTTTTTTATGCCTCCGCCGGCGATAGCCAGGCCGGAGGCATTATGGATCCGGGTTGTCCGTCCGTACGTACGTACGGCTGTCCGTACGTCCGTACGATGTTTGTTAACGCGATATCTGAGGATCGCCTGGACGGAATTTCATCAAATTTGCCTCAAACATCGACTTAGACTCAAGGATGATCTGATTAGATTTTGGTGGTCAAAGGTCAAAGGTCAAGGTCACTGTGACCTCTCGAACGCCATTTTCAAGCTTGTTAACGCGATATCTGAGGAACGCCTGGACGGAATTTCATCAAATTTGCCTCAAACATCGACTTAGACTCAAGGATGATCTGATTAGATTTTGGTGGTCAAAGGTCAAAGGTCAAGGTCACTTTGACCTCTCGAACGCCATTTTCAAGCTTGTTAACGCGATATCTGAGGAACGCCTGGACGGAATTTCATCAAATTTGCCTCAAACATCGACTTAAGGCTGGCTCACACTACAGGATTTTCGGGCCGATTTATGCCCGATTCACCCCTCCCGAGAATCGGAGGAGAAATCTGGCCTGGCAGCTTGCCAAGCTTGGTCGGGCCCAACGTTCGGCACCGATTATCTTGTAGTGTGAGCTGTTTGCAGATCCAATCTTAAGCCTCCCGATCTGCTCAAAGCCTCATCGGGGCCGTCCCGATCATATCAAACATGTTTGATATTTAGGACTGAAAATATGCGCGAATACATCATTCTGCTGCTGCGGGAGACTCCCGTCGTTAATTGACGCGGCTCATTTGATGCGCTGCACTGCAGGCATTATAGGCTACCAAATACCAACAGCACAGAACCACGAGTATTTGGGGGAAAATGTCACTCATTTATATCACAATGAATGACCAATGAATAAAAAGTTGTTATATCGTAGTTTTGAGCCCCTGCCAGTCGGAGGCTGTAATCTCCTACCTGTCTATCGAGCAGTGTGGGGAAAAAAGGCATTGCTGCTGCGGGAAGCAATCCAGTCTATCCAAACTTTTGCCGATCTCATGACATGCAGCAGGGAAATATATTTTGGTAGGCCATGTGTTTGTGTTCTCACTTGTACAGACAATAGAGTTGCGTTGTTTACACGCATGCTAACTACCGTGAGATTCATTTGTTTGGCGAGACGGGCATGAAAATGAGGAAACGAGAGAGAGAGGTGAGGTGGGGGCGGAGCGCTTTGGTCACTGCTGGAACCCCAAAAACCAAACAGGTTCGTATGGCCGGGCATCAAGGTGATTATCCTGCCGATAATCTTAATAATATCCTGTAGTGCGTGGTGCGCCACATTTACAAATCTTGTAGTGTGTGCATGTTTGAGATTCTAGGGAAGATAATCTGGGAAAATTCTCCTGTAGTGCGTGTCACAGCCAGATTTCAAAATCGGGTAAGATTGTCAGAATCCTGTAGTCTGAGCCCAGCTTTAGACTCAAGGATGATCTGATTCGATTTTGGTGGTCAAAGATCAAAGGTCAAGGTCACTGTGACCTCTCGAACGCCATTTTCAAGCTTGTTAACGCGATATCTGAGGAACGCCTGGACGGAATTTCATCAAATTTGCCTCAAACATCGACTTAGACTCAAGGATGATCTGATTAGATTTTGGTGGTCAAAGGTCAAGGTCACTGTGACCTCTCGAACGCCATTTTCAAGCTTGTTAACGCGATATCTCAGGAATGCCTTGGCGGAATTTAATCAAACTTGTCTCAAACATCGACTTGGAGTCAAGGATGAACTGATTAGATTTTGGTGGTCTAAGGTCAAAGGTCAAGGTGAGCTCTCCAACGCCATTTTCAAGCTTGTTAACGCGATATCTCAGGAATGCCTTGACGGAATTTAATCAAACTTGTCTCAAACATCGACTTGGACTCAAGGATGAACTGATTACATTTTGGTGGTCAAAGTTCAAGGTCACTGTGACCTCTCACACACCCAATTTCCAAGCTCTGTAACGCAACATCACAGGAGCGCCTTGACGGAATCTCTTCCAATTTGCCTCAAATGGCGATTTGGACTCCAGAATGAACTACCGTAAATTCCGGACTATAAGACGCACCGGTCTATAAGCCGCAGCACCAAAATTGACTATTTTTTTCTTCTATAAGCCGCACCGGACTATAAGCCGCGGGTGTTTTGATGTTTAATTACCATATGAAAGGGTTCGTGCACAGAGAGGAATGTCGGGAAAGAGATCGCTGTTTGGGGAAGCTCCCATTTATTAACATTTCAACAAAACAAAACAAAAGTCAGGTCACTAATCCCCAGACAAAATCACACAACAATAGGCTATATGTGCAGCAAACCTGTAACCAGAGAAGTCAAGTCACTAATCCTCGTCTTCCTCTTCTTCCTGCGTACTGAAACCACCAAAGTCCTCATCTTCAGTGTCGGAAACGAACAGGTTCAGGGTGGCTTCGTCAACCACTCTCCTCTCTCCTTCATTGTCACTCAAAACCAACGAACTCCTCTTCATCACTGTCGGCATCGAACAGCCTCTGAAGCCTCTGACGGCCCTCAGCGCCAGCTGTGGCGGCGTCATTCTCTTCATCCCGCAGCAGTCCAGCGTTTTGGAACCCGTTGGTGATTGTGGATGTTTTCACACTCCTATAATATTCCGTGATCTTCCTTTGTGTGAATTCGCCGAAGTTTGTGATTTTCTCCTGGTAGTCGGGAGGGAGTTGTTCAGTAGTTCTCCCCCGGACGGACAGTCCCTTTCGTCTCATGAATCGAAAGCACCAAGATGGCCCACCTCTGAAATGTTCAATTTTCATCTCGGTGGCGACTGTTTTGGCCTTCTGTCGGATCTGCACCGTGGAAACGCCTCGGCCGTCTGCTCTCTGGGTCAACACCCAGTCCTCAAGGAAATCTTCAAGTTCCGGCCATCTGCTTTTGTGGCCTCTGAAGGACTTTTTTGTCTTCTTACACTGAGACAGTTCCTCCTGCTGCACCGTCCAACGCCTCACCATTGACTCATCGATGCCCAGGTTACGCGCGGCTGCTCTGTTCCCCTCTTTTAGTGCGAGTTCGACTGCTTTCAGCTTGAAAGCTGCTTCGTGTGAATTTCTGCGTACCTTCCCCATGGTAAGTGAGAGAGAGACTGCTCGTCTTGTTGTGATTCCGGGCTGATGAACTTTGCTTACCGTAATTACCATATGTAAGGGTTCACGCACAGAGGGGATTGTTGGCTGTTTGAGGAAGCTCCCATTTACCGTATTACCATAACATTTCAACAAAACAACATAACACAACACCTTTGTTTATTTCGACAGTGCACACAGTGTCCGCGGTGTGGTGAAAAGAGGGCAACAGAGGAAATTAAAACAGAAGTGGATTTATAGGTAGAAAGAGTGCTAAAAAAGAGAGATTTTATTTGTATTTGAAATTTTTTTTCTGAAAAAATCCATAGATAAGCCGCACCGTTATATAAGCCGCAGGGGCCAAAAAACGGGAAAAAAGCCGCGGCTTATAGTCCGGAATTTACGGTAATGGCGGAGGCATAAGTCCGCGTTGCGGTCGTTCTAGTTTTTAAGATTATTTTTTTATTATAATTTTTGCCTTTATTTAGATAGGACAGGGCAGTAGGCAGACAGGAAAGGTGGGGAGAGATAGAGGGGATGACATGCGGCATAGGATCTCGAGTCGGATTCGAACCCGCGTCGGCCGCGCGAAGGACCGAGCCTAATTGTAATATTCGTATATTCTAATATAGAATATTCTTTGACAGCCCTAGTGTGTGTGTGCGTGCGTGGGAAGGGGGCGCTCATGTGTATGTAGCGCACATCCACGTGTGTGTGTGTGTGTGTGTGTGTGTGTGTGTGTGTGTGTGTGTGTAGAAGCCGTTTCAAACTCATGACTGTAAGAGAGAGTGAACGTTGCTGCCAAGAGGCTGTCGACCAGCCCCCAAGAACTTACTCTCTCAATGTTTGATCACAAGCCCTCTCTCTCTGCTCTGATCTACAGGCTCCCTGTGTGTGTGTGTGTGTGTGTGTGTGTGTGTGTGTGTGTGTGTGTGTGTGTGTGTGTGTGTGTGTGTGTGTGTATGTATGTGTACACGTACCACTGAATCTGTGTATGGATAGAGACTGAGCTCTGCTGTCAGTAGAAGCGGTCTGCCAGCAGAATCCCTAGACTGGCTCTCAGAGTGCTCTCTTTACTCTGACATCTCCACAGCGAGCAGACTGGGACTGTGTGTCTGCAAACACACAATCTGTGCATGTTTTTACTCGTTTTTGCTGCACTTAGTTGCTGCTAGGGCTGGCACGGATCAGAAAACCCACGGATCGGATTGCGTGATGGATTTTGAGCCATGGATTTTTAAATACTATTATACTTCTCTAACCATTTTGTTGCCCTGCACAGCTCAAAAATATTTTTTTCTCATAAGTGACACAATTTATGCTTTTACTCTGAAGGCAGAACAACCCAACTTCTTGTTTCAGCGTGGCGCTGCTATGCCTAACTTCCTGGCTGTTACTTGCTAACCTGCAGTCACTTGACTAGACCCTGGTGAGTCTGGAAACATAACGTTGATGCTACGTTAAGCTACTCGGTGGCCCCACGTGTTGTTTTGTTGTTATGTGTCCTAAAGGCAACATTTCACTGTCCGGTGATAATGTGTTCGTGAAACGTGTGTGTGTGTATTGTGGCTCTCGGGGTCCGCGGACCATGGATGTTCCGAACCGCGTTCCAAACCGTGGGGGCTGTTCCGTATGGGGTCACGGATTATCCGTGATCCGTGCCAGCCCTAGTTGCTGCACACATGTGAATGTGTGTGAGGCCATATCAAATAAAGGACTACAGTAAATGATGTGCTTATGCCCTGCCCATCCCATACTAGGAAGCCGCGCTCATTTCTAGCTTTGCGTGCTTATTTATAGAACACGCTCGGAGTTGAGCGATTCTGCATCATGCGTGGAACCCCTCATTATACCGCTTTATTATAGTAGTGAGATCAAATGTAAAACTGTCAAACTGTATCCACCTTATTTTTGTGAGGCTCCCGCTGTAAAATAATTCTGGGCGCAATATCCGGTCTAGAACGTGAGCAGCTGTGTTTACGCTGGCTTGACGCCGCATGGATAGTACTCTGCACTGCAGCCCATGACTGCAGCGCAGCGCGTGCCTCCTCGCATCGCATTTCCTTGTCGAACTCCGACGTTAAAAGTTTGCTCGTCACACAATAACACTCGTTTTGGGAATGTAGCCTAATGATGTCATCTATCACATCTGCTAACCTGTTGCTCGTTGAACAAGTCGGCATTTATCAGCTCAGCTGCACCGTTTACAGACGGGTACATTAGACGGGCTGTGTTGTGTCAAGCTAGACGTAACGGGGGAAGAGGACAGCAGAAGGAAGCAGCACCCATGGTGCATCATGGCCGCCAGAAATAAGGTGGATACAGTTCATATGTATACAAGAGATGAGATGGATCGCTAACTCCCTGTGTGAGCCACAGGCTAAATAGGAAAAGGCGGAGTTTTGTGCTGATTGGTTGATTGGTTCACAGACTGATCTCAGAGACACAGTCTGGTTGCATTATGGGCAGTAAGTCCACACTCAGAACACTTCACATAGCTAACCCTGCAGGGCCACATCATCTCAGCAAGTGGATAAACAACTCTCCAATCAACACTCTCACGCTGTGTGGAGTGGCTGTTCAAAGCTGTCAAAAGTGTTAAATTGGGACACTTGGAAACACTGGCGTAGTGTTGGTTTTTCACCACTAGAAGTACACTACCCGCGCTCGATGACTCTGGGGACGATGCGCCATGGGCACAACATGTTATGTGATTTATCACTGATAATATCACAATGCGTAAGTAGTAGAGATGCGCCGGTCAGGGTTTTTTAAGGCCCGCACCAACCCAACCCATCATTGGAGCCAGCCCGGCCCGCAGCAGAGCTCTCCAAGGTGTGCAAAGTAACTCTGTCTCTCCCCCCCCCCCCCCCTCTCTCTTTCTCTCTCTCACACACACAGACACTCACATGCGTGCGCGACAACAGTTGTACTGCTCTGGATGCGTTGCACGGCTCCTTTCATGTCGTTGATTTCTTTCTGCTTCGTCGGCGTTACAAACTCAGCTATTATCGGTCTTTCTTCAATGAATCCAAGGTCTTCAAATGGAGGTAGCAGGTAGAGAGGTAGGCTACAGAAACGGTTCTTATTCTTCCCCATTTCTTTTCATTACCTCATGCGCTCTCAATTGGTCACGTAGCCTACTCACGTTGCGGTAAAGTTGACAAATAGATCACAGTCGAGTCCACAACAGAAAATCTGCAGTGGCATTAGTTTTATGGACACTTCAAATAATAATTACAGCGAATACTCCTTCCAAAATGTTTGTTTTGAGAGCACGGCTACCTCATTGAAGCGTTTCTTTACTCCATGTAGGCTATAGAGTGCAGCAGGTGCAGACGGCTTCAGAGTCGCCTTGTCTTGTCTGATTGTGTGTAGGCCTACGTGTGTGTGAGAGAGAGTTCATGTCTTAATAAAGGGTTACTCTGCGTGTTTCACTGCTCTAAATCATTTAATAATGTTGCTTTGTCACGTTCTGAGCCTGCCCCGCCCGCACCCGCGATATTTTCATAATTTGCCAACCCAGACCGCCTGCGGGGCGGGTCAGCCCGCGGGACCCGGCGGGTTCTGGGTGACCCCGCGCATCACTAGAAAGTAGGGTTGTTTTAATTGTCGATCTCCACTGGAAGCTGTTATCTTTCTACAGCGAAGTGGAAAACTTTGTTTCTCAACTTCTGCATTTTAAATGTCTTCCTGTAACACCGTCTCCTTTTGTCTTCTCGCTCTATGTTGTTATCTCACCCCTCCTTCCTCTCACCTTGCTTTTGCTAGTCATTGTTTTTCACCAATTCTATACCACACTGATGCACTGTGTGTGTGTGTGTGTGTGTGTGTGTGTGTGTGTGTGTGTGTGTGTGTGTGTGTGTGTGTGTGTGTGTGTGTGTGTGTGTGTGTGTGTGTGTGTGTGTGTGTGTGAAATCATATTTTACACCCCGCACCTTATTTCCAGCTTAAAATATGATGTTTTACTCACCCAGAGAACTTTGGTTTCATTCTGATCGCCTAGACGATATTCAGGTCCGAGTAGAGACCTGGAACAGGCGAAAACGGGCGAAAACAGGGCATACGTAGTACACACTGTAAATAACGTCGTATTTTCTGCAATGTAGCGGTTCATATCCTCATAATATCTCGTCCATAAATGAACGTGAATCCGTCTAGTCTCCTCCGGGCTGCCTCGGGCAGCTTCCGGCGGCAGCCTCGGTTTCCTCATCCGGGGTCTGTGAATCCAACAGAGGCAGATTCCTCCTCTGTTCTCGGCCGTGCAGCGCTTGTCCGTCCCTGGCCTGTTGTTCCTCTCTCTCTCCTCGTCCGCTCTTCAGTTTCGATTAGCTCTTCATCCGTTGTTGTAAACAAGTCGATAGTCGCCGGGGGAAATGGCCTCGTGCACGGTGATTCCTGGTAGACAATAGCCAGGTAGACAAAGGGGTCAGCAGGAAACTCACGAGACTTTAGCGGGACTTGGGGCGAGAGTTGGAGTCACACTCTGCTGACGAAAAAATCAAGATGGTGACGGCCAACGTTTGAAATTGAATGGGATAGCTACGCCCATTGCTCAGGAACACTGTTAACTATATTCATGGCAGCAGCGAGACTCACTCTCTGGGTATCAAGGTTCACGATTTCAACAGTTTAACCTCAATAAGACCTTAACCAGAGTATTGCCAATGGCCAGGCTACCCCCTGCATGTAATCGTGTTCATATTCCACTGGCACATTCATGCTATAGCCACATCCCTCGTGTGCATGTCCACTTATGTGACGAGCGTAATCTAGATACGTGTGATTTAATTAGTTGTAGTGGCAGTCGGGGAAGCTAATTGGATTTACACAGTATCGCTGCTGCCAAGCCCCGCAGGCCCTTAACAACAAGCTGTCTCTTTTAACACGGACTACATTTCCCATGCAGGCGTGAGAGAAGGATCGTCTGGCTAAATAGTGGCAAATTTGGCAACTGTTTACACGCGTGGTGGTGGTGTTAATCTATGTAGGCCTAACAGGTATTTTAGGATTGACATTGAAACGCCGTGAACTGGAATTGCACCTTCTCCATAACTATAATCTCTAGGCATCTCTGTAGCTGTACTGTGTGAATGAGATGGATTCTAGGCATGTCTGCACCTGTACTGTGTGAATGAGATGCAAGAGCGCTTTTCTGATTCAAAGCCAGTTGAAGGTTTACATGATTGCGGTGGGATCATCTGATGAGCAAGTGGGTTTATCTTGAAGCTGCATTCAGCTATGTTTTTGTGTTAAAATAAGTGTTACATGGCTCTATATTCTGACAGCAATCCCTGAAATAGAGTGTTTGGTCAGTAACTTGGAACCCCCAACCCCCCGCTGTCCTCTATCTCTCTCCTGACAATCCAAATGGTCTGTTGAATTACATCAAATCCTGCCAACTTACATAGAAGGGCACTCGGAGAGCGCAGACCTCCGCCAAGGCGATTACTGGCTATTATTGCTTGTTGGTGCTATCTATCTATCTATCTATCATCTATCATCTATCATCTATCTATCTATCATCTATCTATCTATATATCTATCTATCTATCATCTATCATCTATCATCTATCTATCTATCATCTATCTATCTATCTATCTATCTATCTATCTATCTATCTATCTATCTATCTATCTATCTATCTATCGATCTTTGCATGAGTTGGATCCAGATCTGATCCAAAAATGTATGTGTTCTATCTGTGCACGTGTGTGAGTGTCTGTGTACATGTGCGCATGCGCATGTGTGTACATGTGCACATGCGTGTGTGTCTGTGTGTGTGTGTGTGTGTGTGTGTGTGTGTGTGTGTCTGTGTGTGTACATGTGTGTGTGTACATGTGCATGTGTGTGTGTGTGTGTGTGTGTGTGTGTGTGTGTACTGTAGGCTACATGTGCGTGTGTACATGCGTGTGCATGTGTGTGTGTACATGTGCGCTGAGGGGTTAGTTTTCTGACTCGTCTCCCCCAATTCATTTCCTCCTCCCATCTCTCCTTCTGTCCGTTCTCCTCAGGTCAAACAGTGCTGACAGGGCATCCGTCCATCTGTCCACCTGTCCAAACCTCTGTGTCAGCATCTCTCTCTCTCTCTCTCTCTCTCTCTCTCTCCCTCTCTCCCTCTCTCTCTCTCCCTCTCCCTCTCTCTCTCTCTATCCCCCCCCCCTCTCTCTCTCTCTCTCTCTCTCCCCCGCCCCCTCTCTCTCTCTCTCTCTCTCCCTCTCTCCCTCTCTCTCTCTCTCGTTCATCCTTGATTAGGTTTACTGAGGGATGAGCTGTGTCACACACACAGGGCAGATAACAGGATGAAATAGCACATTTGCCTCAGCTTAAGTCAGACTTGAAGGACTGCAGAGTTTTCCGGAGATGGTCACTTTTCCTTGGTCACCCATGTGTCCCCGGTAGCAGACACTCTGTTGAGTGATAGTAGGCTCCATGCTAACACTTTAGCATACACTATGTTGAGTGATAGTAGACTAGGCTGCATGCTAACACTGTAGCATACACTCTGTTGAGTGATAGCAGGCCAGAAGCTAACATGTTAGTATAGAGTAGGCCAGTGGTTCTCAACCTTTTAGAGCCGCGACCCCCCAAAAACCCGCTGGCTGGGGTTTGCGACCCGCCTGCTCCTCCCACCACTGCTCAACTCAACCAAGCTCCACTCCATATTCAACCACTTTATTGCAGGAGTTAGCTAGCTAGCTAGCTAGCTATCAAATGTGCCACTGTCTGCGCAGGATGAGACGACTTCCCAGTGCGTACGCATTCACACGGGAGCGTACCTATGTTCCCCAGGTCCTATCTTCCCCGGGTCCTATGTTCCCCGTTTTTGTGGGACCGGGGAACATAGAACCCTTTCTATGAAAAAGGGTCCTATGTTCCCCGCTTTTCCCAAATAGGGTCCTATGTTCCCCGCTATGTTCCCTGGTCCGATGTTTCTCCCGAAATGCCAAAAAAATTACCTAGTCGGCAGGCCCTTTCCAAATGTGGTGCCGCGTCGATGTGCCGACAGGCCACAATGCCGATAGCCCACAAGCAGAACCAGCTCATGAGCGAGGCGGCGTGCAGCGTGTCGGTGGACCGCTGCCTGGAACCTCCCCCAGACCCTAACCCAAAACCTAACCTCTCCCACCCCTCACGCCTAAACCTAAGGTCGGCATTGCGGATAGACACCCCAAATGTTACGGAGAGTGTTGTCTTTTGATTGAATCACGCGAGCATATGAGGTAGGCTGTTTTTGGCATTTCGGGAGACACATCGGACCAGGGAACATAGCGGGGGAACATAGGACCCTATTTGGGAAAAGCGGAGAACATAGGACCCTTTTTCATAGAAAGGGTTCTATGTTCCTCGGTCCCACAAAAACGGGGAACATAGGACCCGGGGAACATAGGGATGACCCCAAATCGTATGGGAGATTTAATCATCATGACAGATTTATTTTTATTTTTTATATCTATAAAATAATCTCACGACCCCCGGGGGGTCCCGACCTAGGCTATATGTTGATTGAAAGACAGCAGACTCGCAATAGTGCCTCCCCTGGTCGGTCGGGGCGCTGTGTTCGGGGCAGAAGGGAACTGGTGGGAATTGCGTGATCTTCCCACGTGCTACGTCCTGCCGGTGAAGCTCCCCACTGTCAGGTGAAAAGAAGCGGCTGGTAACTGCCCGTGTATCAGATGAAGCATGGTGCTAGTCTACGGCTCTCCCCAGATCAGCAGAGGGTGGAGCAGCGACCGGGGCAGCAGGGAAGAAAATTGGACAAGTATGATTGGTGAGAAAATGGGGGGAAATTGAGGGGGTGGGGGGGGGGCGATACAGTAGACTCAAAGTTAATGATTCCTTTAATTGGTCCAATTTGAGAAAAATCACCAAAGTTTGTTTAGCGACTTACATTTTTATGCCCTGTAGACTCTGTAAACGAGGACTGGCCGTGACGTCCATTTTTCTTTGCGCGCCATTTACCCGCAAGTAGTTTTTCCTCTGTATCTGCTGAACTGACTCTGTATATATCTGCTGAACTGATTGAAAAATGATGTGTACCACCTACGCTTTAACGGCCAAGGAATACAATTAGTGATCAGAACAACATGATCAACTGTTCAGATCATCATGTGATGGCAAATTCAATTACAATGTATGAGGAAATACAAGGACCTGAGAACATTGTCATTATTACTATGCTAATCAGGCATATGAAAAGATGGCCGTTCTCACCCATTGTTTATAGCCCTTCATCACAGGCATGTCTAAAAGGGGTTTACATCATAAACAGTACATACGACAATACATATACACATAGCCTACATCTAATAGCAGGGGTCCCCAATTACTTTTCACCAAGGGCCACATTTTGCTGTCCTAGGGCTGGGGGCTGAACGGCGCCGGCACCCTTTGGCACGCCGGCGACTGAAACATTTTGGGCATTTGAAGCCAGATTTAGAGGAATAACTCATTTCAAATGAACAGTTGTGATGTCATTATTATTCAGTATTGACCACCAATATTTGATCCTTTTCTCACTCACTCCTATGTCACCACCTGCTCTCCCTGCAGGGCTTGAAATTAACTTTTTTGGTCCTAGAATGTGCATGGCTTTATTTCCCATCTTTATGCAGTACAAACTGTGCTAGAGCCCTCAAATGCTAATAGCTTAGCGCAAACAATGGCAGTCAATGGGATATTAGCCTATTTCGGTTCAGTCGCCCAAAATGCACATTCAAACAGCGCCATAAACACTCACATGTACATGTTGTGACTCGTGTACTCACACCACGTGACGAAATAATAATCCAAAGTTACGTCAAACGGTCATTTTCGTAGTAAATCCAGACCGAGAACAAAACAAAGAGTAATCGAACTAAGAGGAGTGTATAACTGTAGTCACTTCCTTGTTTGCCATGTGGCGCATGCGCTGTGTGCAGTCATCAGCAGTGCGCTCACTGCGCTGTAGTTCGCATCCCAGTGTGTTCAAAGTCTGTATTTCAACCAGAAGTCACATGTAACGTTCTTGTGAACCCCCCCAAACCACCATCTTCCCTCTCTCTCTCTCCTCCTCTCATCCTGCTCTGGGGTTTTAGCAGATGAGCAGAGAGGAATGTGCTACACTCCATATCTAAATATTTAAGCCGTCCACTCCTCTCTCTCTCTTCACCCTTCTCACTCTCTTCATCACTCCCTTCCATTATGCATCTGATGTTGCCAAGACCCAGACCCCTGGTGTGTGTGTGTGTGTGTGTGTGTGCGTGTGTGTGTGTGTGTGTGTGTGTGTGTGTGTGTGTGTGTGTGCATGCGTGTGCGTGCGTGTGTGTGTGCGTGTGTGTGTCTGTGTGTGTGTCTGTGTGTGTGTGTGTGTGTGTGTGTGTGTGTGTCTGTGTGTGTGTCTGTGTGTGTGTGTGTCTGTGTGCGTGCGTGCGTGTGTGTGTGTGTCTGTGTGTGTGTGTGTGTGTGTGTGTCTGTGTGTGCGTGTGTGCGTGTGTGTCTGTGTGTGTGTGTGTGTGTGTGTGTGTGTGTGTGTGTGCGTGCGTGTGTGTGTGCGTGTGCGTGTGCGTGTCTGTGTGTGTGTCTGTGTGTGTGTGTGTGTGTGTGTGTGTGTGTCTGTGTGTGTGTCTGTGTGTGTGTGTGTCTGTGTGTGCGTGCGTGTGTGTGTGTGTGTCTGTGTGTGTGTGTGTGTGTGTGTGTGTGTCTGTGTGTGCGTGTGTGCGTGTGTGTGTGTGTGTGTGCATGCGTGCACGTCGTGCGCGTGCATGCAGAGTGCTGACACCAGTGAAACCACAATGAATGCAGATTGGCTGGCCACAGTGCTCTCCATTCCCCTGCCTGCCTGCCTGCCTCTCTGACTGCATGGTGTTTTTTAGACGGGCATTTTTGACTGATAATATCACAAACAATGGACCCCCACTAACCCTGTGTGCCTGCCTGCTTTCCCTGCCTTGCCCATGATAGATATACAGTACTACTAGGCCATATTGTGAGGATGTAGTGAAGGGTAGGCTATTAACCCAGCTTATACCATGGTCTGGGTGAATACTCGATTCTGATTGGCTGCAAGGTGTCCATTAAAAAGTGATATTGTACAGTGATAATGGACACCTAGCTAAATGGTCTGTTCACCCTTCATATCAATGCGCCATAGTTTCATCAGTGTTATCAGGAGAGCAGTTTGAGCTCTATACCCCCGTTAAGGGTTAATATGACAATTTTGGACGTTGAGAAAAAAATTGACTCGGTCAAAGTAAGTATTTAAATCACCCCTGTGTGCTCAGTTTATCAAAAATAACTCTTATTTACAATTTTGATTTTCGTTTCGGACATTTCTAACCTCGCGTCACCAGGCTCTTCTCGGTGACAAAGGAGATTTCCCTTGGCTCGTGCACGAGCGGGGACGAGCCCGGCCTTTGACACAGAGAGAGAGAGAGAGAGAGAGAGAGAGAGAGAGAGAGAGAGAGAGAGAGAGAGAGAGAGAGAGAGAGAGAGAGAGAGAGAGAGAGAGAGAGAGAGAGAGAGAGAGAGAGAGAGAGAGAGAGAGAGAGAGAGAGAGAGAGAGAGAGAGAGCTCTGCATGTCACCACATACAGCACCCGCTGCTCTGTGTTACTTCCTGAAACTCTTCGCTCTTAAATGTTAATATACTTGGCCAATACGTATCTATCATACAAAATAAAGCAAGCTGCCAAACGGTAATCTCTTCATTTAATGTAGAACGCAAAACATCGTTAAACCCGCATTCCTGTGATAAAGTTAACGTTTGAGTCGGCTTTAAAACGGAGGGTGGTGGAATAGTGGGAGGGACTATTTTATTTCGTGGAAGACTGATTTACAGTATGAATAACAGACATTTAGCCATTTAGATTGCTTTATTTATTACACATGGAAATATAAATGACTGGTCTTATTGTTTTGTTGGCAAGTGACCATGGTATAAGCGGGTTAATGCACTTCGAGGTGTACATTATCACTTTTTAAGGGACTTCGCGGAGGCAACCATCCTCGGCTTCGCCTCGGACGGTTCACGCCTCTCGCGTCGTCCCTTAAAAAGTGATAATGTACACCTCGTCGTACATTAACCCTTACTAAACTCAGCTGACCCACCTCTTTATCTGCAGAATAGACTTTACTCACCTTTTTAGGCTGCCGTGTAAATCCCTCCAAGATTAATTTGTTGTTGAGTATTTATTCATAGTTTTTATTCGTCTCAAATGGATGTAAGTTTGTTATATGAGGATAGGATAGATGATGCATCAATGACGGTGACATAATGGGCCTAATTAATGATCAATATATTAGAATGATCTCAGCTCTCTGCCTCCCTGGTTGAACCGCTATGGAGAATAATGCTGTAACACTCTGCTGGCCGTAAAGAAGTAAATACTCATGTTGTGTGATGCCATGGCGACTCATTTGCATACAAGAAAGAGGATTATGAGATTAAAATGGCAACTAAGGTGAAGATATAATAGTTAGAGTTAGAGAGTGAAATGGCTCACTTTCTGTTGCCCTGGTTCAATTTGGACCATGAATGAAAATATACTTGGAAGGTGTACCCATCTTCTTTACTGCTTTACTCATGATAACTCACTAGCATTGCTCCTCGTCCCCTTTGAATGTTGAATGACGTACAGAGTGATCCTAATGGACTTTCTATAGTGTTTTACCATCTCTGGCTTACTTCAACACTTGGGTGTGATTTTTCAATAAAGGCCAATATCTGTCTAACCGTGTTGTGTTTATCCATGGTACGTTTGGTTTATCAGCCTGTGATCCTGCCTGTTTCTCTGTGTCTACTGCATGTCTGCCTCCATGCAATACTAGTTCCCTGCCTTTATTATTATATCTGTCTCCTTCCCTGTCTGTCTCCCCCCCCCACTCTGTCTCTCCCTCTCCTCCCCTCTCATATTTTCTATCCACACAGCTGTCATATGAGATACACCATGAGGCCCCCCATGTGGGCCTTGGGCATCTCTCTCTCTCTCTTCTCATTCTCCTTCTTCTACTTCTTCATCTCCTCCTCATCCTCCTTCTCATCCTCCTCCTTCGTCTTCTTCTTCTTCTTCTTCTTCTATCAGGTAATAGGTGTATTGATCTCTGGCCACCTCTGTTGCTGGGTGACAGACAGACCGCTGGGGATTAAGTGGTCAATCTGCATTATTGACAGCCTCGCTCTCTTTATAGCTCCTCCCGTGTGTGTGTGTGTGCGTGTGTGCTGTGTGTGTGTGTGTGTGTGTGTGTGTGTGTGCTGTGTGTGTGTGCGTGTGTGTGTGTGTGTGTGTGTGTGTGTGTGTGTGTGTGTGTGCTGTGTGTGTGTGTGTGTGTGTGTGTGTGTGTGTGCGTGTGTGTGTGTGTGTGCGTGCGTGTGTGCGTGAGTGTGTGTGTGTGTGTGTGTGTGTGTAGTCATACATGTCTTCATCTTTGTGCAGATGCATTTGCAGGGTGATGTTTGTGTGTGCCACTGACAAAATGATGCTTTCCAGCTCTGTGAAGCAAAGCCGGGGTATTTTTAGCCGAGGCCGAACGCAGCGGGCCGGCTCCCCGGCACTCTGATTGATCAGAGAGGCAATAGGCATCGGGCGATTTCCATTCCAGCTAATGAGAATCGGGCGCTTACCTCAGCGCCGACGGTCCGAGGCAATTTGGGGAAGCGGCGGATGGGAGCTCTTTGCGGGCAAAGGCGGCAGTTTCCACTGGGGACCTCTCTTTCCCAGCAGCAGCGGCTTATCTTGTCTCCTTGTTTACAATGGAAAGGACAGGCTGATGACAGCGCCCGGGCCTGAGCATGTGCTCAGAGCGCCAGGCCTCCCAAGATTAAAATAAATACATCAAAATAAAAGTTATAAAAATACAAATAAACATTTCAACTCCAGTGAAAGAGCATTGTGGCTTCAAAGAGGTTTTCAATACTCGTTCAATGCTGTTTGGCGGACGCATACGTGGCCCTTAGTGTGTGACGCATTTTAAAATCAGAGAACTCACAGAATCACAGAACTACGTGGTCCAAACAACAAGATCTTATTTAAAAAATTGGTAGCAAAATAGCAACGTTTTTGGACAAACATTGCTCTGTTACAATTTCGGCTCCAGAATTGTAAAATGGTAACATACGTTTATACAGGCGTGGGTGTGGTTCCCGGAGATTTTAGGTTTTCTAACCTCTCCGAGAACCTAACTCTCCACAGACCCTAACCCTAAATCTACAATCTCCGGAAACCACGCCCACCCCTGTATGAATGTACGTTACCGTTTTACAATTTTGGAGCCGAAATTGTAACATTGCAACGTTGGTCCAAAACGTTGCTATTTTACAATTGTCTGTGAGACTGTGGGTCCATTATTGATGTGATTTGGAGCAATTTTGCCATGGTGTCACTGCGTGACATCTATGTGGAGAAGACTTCTCACCAGTGACCATACATACCCACACCAGAATTTAATTTGGGGAATTCTGGTGAATCTAAAGTGTATCAATTATTAGGTGGACAACACTCTTTCCTGTTGCAGCCTCTCTTTGTCATTGAAGCTGAGAAGATGGGTGCATTTTTTTTTTACATTGAATCTCTCCTATTGCAGCCACAACATGGATACACTGTATCCTCCTTATTAACATGAGACATTATGCACAATACTGTGGGCATAAAAGCACTAAGTGATCTATTATGACTACATACATACATGGGCTACAATGAAGCTTGCCAGGGCCCGGCTGCGCCGCCGTGCCATCTATGAATAGGAAATGTCATCTGTGCGTTTAGCATTTCAATGCAGCACATTGTGTGTGTGGGCCAAACACAGCCAAGAAATGAGATGCCCGACAGGCTCATAGTCTTATTTGTGTTAGAGAACGTTATGGAGGTTTGCAAGCTGCAGATATCAAGTCCTCAATGCTGGTCGGGTCTTAAAGGAACACTCTGCCCATTTTCAACCAGCTTTGTATCATTAGAACATCAGTAGTATATCAGAAAACTGTAAACGGTTTTGAAGTCTGTCATTTAATTTGACAGTTATTGAGTGTTAAAGTGTGGACCAGTGACATCACTGGTCCACACTCACTCAAATGAATAACTCATTAACTCAAATCAACTCTCAATAACTGTCAAACTATTCATTATTCATCTAGTTTGACAGTTATTGAGAGTTGATTTGAGTTAATGAGTTATTCATTTGAGTTAGTGGGCACACTTTAATACTCAATAACTGTCAAATTAAATGACAGACTTCAAAACCGTTTACAGTTTTCTGATATACTACTGATGTTCTAATGATACAAAGCTGGTTGAAAATGGGCGGAGTGTTCCTTTAAGGGCAGCAAGGTGACAGGACCAGTGTGGGGACGACGATCCTGGTTTGACCTCATTCCAGAACCAAAGGTGTTTGCAGGGTCAACAAAGAAGTGACTTAGTTTATGTGATATGAATGATATCTTTGGGGAGATTTGTTCAATGTTTGGTGGCCGTTTGCCGTGTTTGTGTGCTTTCTAGTTTGTGTCTGCCATGGCCTCATCTCGGATATTTTTGTTGTTGAATCTCACAGCATCATGTGGAAGTCAAGATGCACTCTCTATAATTGCTCTTCCCAAATAAAAGTCATCTCTACGTATAAGTCCAATTGGCATGTCATGAGGTTGAAATTATAGGCATCTTTCCTGTCAGAGATGCCTCAAAAATATTGAAAGAGAGAAGATTTATCTGGCCATTACTTGGGAAGGCCTACTTACAGTACTGAACTCTCAACTACGACTTTTGATTAATTGCGAGTAATACAAATAAGCAATTGTAGTAATATTCAAATAACAAACAAACACATACGCGTCAGTATGTGTCAGTCATATGATCTAGTTTGTTAAGTTCAGTACACCAGTCTATCAAGGGGAATGGCCTGTGTCAGTCCCATGCTTGTATTGAGTTGGGGCATGTTTTTCAACTGGAATGGTCTCTGTGAGATTCGCAGCTCTCTCAGTAATGCACTGTCTATTGATTTGGGACAAGTCTATCAACTGGCGTGGGTATATGAGAGAGACCCGTCTCTCCTGAGTGGGATGATTATACTATCATTCTCCATTTGGTTCCCCAGGTACTTTATTGTATTGTTTATAGAGCTGCAGCCCGTGTCTGTCAACTGATTTCCTAGTTTGCCAAGTCTGTTGAATGGTCCCGGTGCGGTGTAATACATCATCTATTGACCTGGGACATGTCTATCAACTGGATATGTCGATGTCTCTGGAGGGAGGGTTATTTATCACACTGTTTTCCTCTCTTCTCTGCAACGACCACAACTCCCATTGGATTTCATTGATCAGGGCCTGGGGGATGGCTGCTACGCAAACACACACATGATACACACATGATGTATACAGGCTGCTACATAAACACACACATGATACACACATGATGTATACAGGCTGCTACACAAACACACACATGATACACACATGATGTATACAGGCTGCTACATAAACACACACATGATACACACATGATGTATACAGGCTGCTA
Source organism: Poromitra crassiceps (assembly GCF_964638095.1). NCBI lineage: Eukaryota > Metazoa > Chordata > Actinopteri > Beryciformes > Melamphaidae > Poromitra > Poromitra crassiceps. Next base: position 39,559,198 of record NC_139632.1, read on the forward strand.
CATAAACACACACATGATACACACATGATGTATACAGGCTGCTACATAAACACACACATGATACACACATGATGTATACAGGCTGCTACGCAAACACACACATGATACACACATGATGTATACAGGCTGCTACATAAACACACACATGATACACACATGATGTATACAGGCTGCTACGCAAACACACACATGATGTATACAGGCTGCTACACAAACACACACATGATACACACATGATGTATACAGGCTGCTACATAAACACACACATGATACACACATGATGTATACAGGCTGCTACGCAAACACACACATGATACACACATGATGTATACATCCAATAGCAGCAGTCCATGCTCCATCTTAAGGCTGGAGGGTTCGTTCTTGTGTGATTCTAAGAGGTGTACAGATGAAATAAATCGTTCTTTTCTCTTTGTTTGGTCTCAAAATGCATGCCCATGCATGAGCTGCATGTAGCTTTCAAATGAGCCTCTTCTTCTACTAACGCTACTGCTGCATTCTCAGTGGCACCACTTACGTGATGTCATCAGTGATCTTCTTCTTCTGTGGTGTTCAATGGCAGTTGGCATCCTTTGTGTTGGATTATTTACGGCCTTCTTCTGGATCCATCCATCTTCTCTTCTTCTTTGGTGTTTTATACTCTTCCTCTTCTCACCCAGACACAGTTGTCTGAGTTTGCCCAAACGCATCCCTCAGCGCTTCATCTATCTCTGCTTCAGATACGCCCACCTCATCCAGTGACCCCTTAACAGCGCCAAGCCCGATCTCGTTCCTCTCCGTCTTCCCACTCAAACCAGCAGCACATCTTATAACCACAGCAATGAAGCTCGTGAATTGCTTCTTGTCCATGCAGATCATCACGTTACTCTGACTAGGTCCGTCCTCCTTCCTCTCCGTCTGTCTGTCAGTCACGATTGTGGGAGCCCGCAGAGCGGGCCATTGCCATAACTGCAGCCATGGCGCATCTTTAGAGTCTCCATCTTAGGATATTTTCATGGACATTCGGGATGCCAATTTATTTGTTTCAACCCAGCTGATGGAAACACACCTAAATTGCTTCATTTTTATTTATTTGTTTATTTTTTATTGAATTGTATTTATTTATTTGCAGCGTTTTCAAAAGCTTGCATGAAATCCACTTGACAGTTGCATGCGAACATATGATGGACTACAGAGGGATAAGTTGTGCGAGAACGAAGTCTCTCTAGCGGATAAAGACAATTCTTTGATTTGTTACTTTGTTACTGTTATTTGCGCTGTTTATTTTTTTCAAACCACGGACAATTTTTCCGAAATTCGCTTCCGACGTGTACACATCTGTGGCTGTGATTGACAGGTGGGTCAAAACTCGCATCGCAATTTCGTGCCGTATATTCGCATCGCTCTTGATGTGTAAGGACCTTAAGTAAATAAGTAAAGTGTATTTGTATAGCCCTAATTTACAAGCATGTCTCAGAGGGCTGCACAGAAAATATGTCTAGCTAAATCTTTGGATTAAATTTTGGATTGATGAGGTCATGTCATGAATGACAGTGAGGTCAAGGGAGGCGGGGCCTTGGGGCAAGAGGAGGGCATTTCTGTCCCTCTTTGTGATGGAATCTAGCCTCTTTCACCAGATTGCTTGGAGCACTGAAGATACAAAGGAAGATGGTACTTCATTGTGAACTGCTACTCTGAATATGCTGTGCTGGACACAAAGGAACATGGTCATCCATTGACACATGGCCACTCAGTGAAGAGTGAGTGATTTATCATTACAGACTTTTAGGACAGAGACAGATAGACAGCCAGCACGAAAAATAAAGAAGGGCAAATGAGCTGTCAGGTAAATGATGAGAAGGAACCAACAAATAAAAAACAGACAAGTCAGGTGTAACCGAGTGACTTGGAGTCCTTGTGAGTCCCGAGTGGTATAGTTGTTGGTTAAACTCACGACCTGTATAAAATATCCATTAACCAGTTCCCGGCAAGGGAGCTAGCTCTCTTGGGGTTGCGGTTAGCGTGTGCACTTTACATGCGGGCGATCGCTGGATCAAATCCCACCTCCACCTTAAGCCCTTATGGGTTGCTGCCACGACTTACAACACATATTAATTTACACTTAATGTGATAGGGTCATCACACTGAGATTGAGCATTCATAAAGCCATCAAAGACAACACACAATATACAGTCCAGTCCCATGTTCCAGTCACATGTTCCAGCAATCAAGCAATCTGCAAAATGAAGGGACAAAAAATATAAAAAGAATTTACAAATATGATAACAAATAAAAATGTGAGCCATGTGATGGACTGATGGGGACCTGTCCAGGGGGGTTCCCAGCCTACTGCCCCAATGCATGCTGGGATAGGACCTGACCAGGGGGGTTCCCAGCCTACTGCCCCAATGCATGCTGGGATAGGCTCCAGCCCACTGAGACTCAGAAAAGGATTGAGCCATCACCTTATGTAGAAGACTAGAGACAGTCTGGCTTGAGAGACTAACAGGAAGTGTCAACACAATCGGAAGTTCTGATTGTGTTTGCACCTCCTGTTAGAGGTCTTCACGGGTCTACTCGGACCCTAGGACCCGGGACCCGTTCCGAGACCCGTACGGGTCCGGGTCCATATTTCTTATGGTCAATTAAGGTCCCCACGGGTCCGGGTCTATTTATCGTTATGTGTAATAAGAGTGGATCCGAGAAGACCCGTGATCAGCGCTGATCTGAGAGAAACGCATCAAAACAGCGCACGTGAGGCTTGTTGTCACAAACTGCAAGTAAATCCATAGAGAAAATAAGTAGCAAAGAGCGTTCCCATCTGCAACGAAAATTACATTACTTCCTCGTTTACATAAAGCGCATGTATTGTGAGCGCATGGGTACACATGCGTCTCAGGCAAACAAGGAAGTGATTTTCGTTGCAGAGAGGTAACCCTCTTGGAACCACTCTTGCTGGTTCCTCTCGCTATGGATTTACTTTGAAAATGACAGTTTCGCGTACTTTGGATTATTTGATGATCGCATGGTGAGTACACAAGTCACAACATGTATGTGATTGTTTCTAGCGCTGTTGTGTGTGTTTTTGGGGGAATGAACGGCGGTAGCATATTAGAGACTGCCACTACTGTACTATCTAACTAGCGTTAACAGTACTAGCAGCCCCCATGTATCACTGTGAAACGCACTTTCTAATGCACGCCACGCACAGTGAAGATGTTGGCGGCGTGTCCCTTCGCATTTAACGTTAGCCAGGGGACTTTTCAGTCATGCATCTGCATGCGTCTCAGATTTCTAATAATATACGGGTCCACACGGGTCCGACATTTATCGGTTCTGAACGGGGCCGGGTCTCAGATTTCTAATAATAGACGGCTCCACTCCGGGTCCGGGCACAAATGTCCCGGGTCCATTAGGGTCCGGGTCCGTGATTTTGGACCCGTGAAGACCTCTACCTCCTGTGACTCATACACCTAGTCTGTCTCATATGTGAGTCAAACTAGGTTTGACCAGGCGAGTCAGACTAGCTTGAGTAGGTAAAACAGTCGGCGTGTTGAACAGGAAGTCGTGACACAGCGGGTCAAGTGGGCGGGGCTACTACATAAGGTGAATTGGACAGCTGGGGGTTCCATCAACTGGGGGTTGAAGTGGGGACTTGACCAATTGAGGGGGGAGCAGGGCGGGACTTTGCATCTTGTCATCAGAAGCCGGTGTTACCAAGTTCAGAATGTGTGTGTTTAGTATTTAGAATGTATGTGTTTAGTATTTAGAATGTATGTGTTTAGTATTTAGAATGTATGTGTTTTGTATTTAGAATGTATGTGTTTAGTATTTAGAATGTATGTGTTTAGTATTTAGAATGTCTGTGTTTAGTATTTAGAATGTATGTGTTTAGTAGGGCTGTCAATCTCCCTCTATAATCAAATTCGAATTTCAGTGCTTTATACATTTTAATATTCGAATTATATTCGAATATTTTAATTAATTTTTAATTGAATTAAAAAAAAAAAAAAAAAAAAAAAATTTGGTCTGAGTGAATTGTTGTCTTCTCTTATGTTATGTTCTGATTCTAAATATAGCTGAATCTTTGGGTTTGACCAAGTAAAACTTTTTCTAAGCATTTTACCAAATGTAGATGGAAAAGTGAATGGTGGATGAATATTCAAAATAATATTAGGCTTATCACAAATAGTCCAGCAATGATGTTTATTTAAGAAAATATGTTCCTTGTACAATGTACATACATTCATTGCATTAGAAAATAGGTCAGATAACCAGAGCTTAGTTAATATTCATCAGTGATGTATTGGTGCTGTCTGAAATGCTAAAATAAAATAATTGATAATAAAAAAAGACACAGCCTTTGTTTGAGCTCCTTATCAATAAACAAATAAGTAAACTTTGCCAAAACAACAATGA
>NC_139632.1:39568613-39578613 GCF_964638095.1 Poromitra crassiceps
CGTCCAATCAGGTTTGTCGGACAGTATATCTGTACAAAGTAACTGCCAGTGGAGATAGGCTTGCGTCCAGACCCCGATATGAATCGCCATGCAAATTCAAAAAGTGCTAAAGACTGTGATGCAGCAGGCAACAGAGTATGCTGTCTGCACAGCCTCAATATCTCTCTATAGCAATACACCGGAATCAATACATTGTTGTTGTTTTTTTTTACATCCGAGCGATGAAAAAAGCAATAAATAATATGGTTTGACTTTTTCTGCATTGAAGCTGCCAATTCTGGATTGAAGCTGCGGTTGGTGATGATCAGAATCAGATGTATTTTTGCCAGGTACATTTTCACACTAGGAATGTGACTTGGTGCGGTTGGTGCAGTGGAATATACAAGACCGACAAACAAGCAAGCAATCAAGCTGTCAATTAATGTATAAAAAAAAAGGGACCAGGATTCAATCTCCCCAGAATGCTTGCAGGGTGGAGAGGTGTCTGGAACATTGTACTGTAAAATTCTCCTGTGAAGAAGCTATTGAAAAATAAATAGGCCTAATCTTTGTTCTCCTTTTTTCACAAACAACAAAGGGAAATACATCATTTGAATTCCAGCCTTACCAAATACAGCAGAGTACGCCCCAAACAATATACCGTAAGTCCTTTTGAATACCTTTCATGAACATAAAAGTTTACACTTTTCATTTAGAGTCAAAGGTCCCCATTCATTTTTGCGGGTAGCTAGGCAAACAATAGACGTTTTTCACGGAAATCGTGTTGCTAGGGAACAGTTTGAAACCTAGCTTATTTCCTGAAAGCTACTGTATTAGCAAACCCTGCAACAGGAAGTGAGCTAGGATTGCATTTAGAATGTTTATGTTGTCAAGTTAAAACAGTCTATAGGCCAACCAAAGCCTCAGGAAAAACTGTAATAATGAAAACTACTATAATACAGATGAAATGAAACGCAACTTCTCCCCTGTAGTGAATACAACTATTTTGTTGGTTGTTGGTTGTAGTAGAAGACCTAACCGACATAATGTTGGTATTTGTTCTCATGCGGTTTGAATGGACCAGCTAATGTGAAAACGTGTCACGCAGGCCAAAATTACAAGCACTCTGTTAATTAAGAAATATTAAAGATAAACTGTTATATTCACAGAGCGAACATTCCTCCCTTAATTACTCCTTGTTGATTGCCTCCACCTATAAATCAACCATTTCCAGCCTCAGAATGTAAATTCAGAGTGAAAAAGCAAGACTCAGTCCAATAAATCACGGTGTAAACAAAGGCAGTAGTTGTGGTGACAGCGCTTCAATAGGAGACGCCATCGAGGGTCGGGCCGTTCCGACATCCAAATAACAACAGAGGGGATAAACAAAACAAAAACGTAAGGATCCCTCGAGAGTTCTGGCTTTGAGTTAAGTGGACAACAGCTGAATTAAACAGTCTGCAAACCACAGTCTTATTGAATATTGCCGGTTCACTGGAAACAAGGGAAAAGGTCAGTGGAAACATTAGCAACACATTCATGCGGAGAGACGGAAGGCGCCACAAACACTCCAATAAAAGTTAATTAAAGGCCATTAATTAAACTGTCGTGGATGTTTCTCTTGGAGAGACTTACATTTTGGGTCATTTGAAGCGTAATAAACTAGGGCTTGTTCTTGGGGGGGCGGTGTGCCGGCCCCCTGGGCTCTGCCTGACCAAACACAACGGCCGTAAAGACCCAATTTAAAAGGCCGAAATTGACGATGTTTCATTTTGTGAGGGCTTCATCGGGCGTTGTGGTGAAATGTAATGAACTCAGTTTGTCTGGAGACAGGCCAGACGTTAGACACTAAAGAGGACAAAGACGAGGACGAGCTGCTCTTTAACAATGTTGGTTCTTGTACTACTGACTGATGATACCCCAACATAGCCCCAGGATCTAGAACATCTGCTCACACTGTAGTCCAGTATGTCCACCTCATAAGTCCAGTATGAAAACATCGTAATCTTTATACTCGCAGCTGCTACAATGTACACAGTGGCATTCATGTCAAAGTGCATAGAATGCAGATTTGATCATGTTAAAATCGTGCATTATGATTAAAGGTGTGATGTCTAGCGTTTTAACAAACCTTTAATTATAGTAAAATAATAATAACAAATCAATATCAGTGTACATGTATGCTCTATTTTGCCAAGTTTCAGCGCTTTACTTTACCGTCAAACAGCCCTCTCATTTGGCACTACATTTCCTCCCAACCTTAGAACTACCGTATTCCTCCGCTAAACGTCTGCTGCACAGAGCCGACTTGCAGTAGTGTAGTTTAACTACAATAACCTGGGTACGTCATCTCCTTGCGTTCTTGCGAGTATTGTAGAAGTTGCAGTATTTAAATGAGAATTTGTTTGTAGATGTGACTGTTTTTGTGTGCAGGAGTAAAGCCAACCTTTTTGGCAGCGACTCAGTGGTTCACCTGCCATGAAAAAGCATAAAACAAAATCCTTGGTGACAGAACTCAAATTCACACTCCTTTTCCTGGGCTTTCCCCCCTTCTTCCTCCTGTTGTTTAAAGTCGAGCTGAACCCAAGAATGACTTTTCTTTTCTTTTAGTTCAAATACCTGCGTATGCAGTGCACCTATTTAATAATGTATGCAAAACAAATCACAACAATCAAATTTCTTTAGTTTTTCACACTTTTTCACATCAAAAGTTCGTTTTTCAAGATTTCATTGATAACAGTAATTTACAGTTTGCTGACGTCACCCAGTACTATCATATTTCTACCCTATTTCAACCAATCATATCACGAAATGCAGCTGTCAATCAAATCTTCATTTCTGGATAATTTTCTCTTCCAAATTAAGTCGAAAATGGCGCCTATAGTGCCTGTCATCTGCCAGAATTCCTATCCCATAAACTAACTACTAACTTGGCCAATTGTTAGAAACATGAACAAAAAACAAAAAGTATAATCTCTAAGAATGCAAAGAAATGTAACTGGCTCGTTAAAACGCGCATTCCAGGGATATCGTATCGTTACAGCAGCGATAATGGCGCGCGCATCCGAGAGCTTGGTTGTCAGGGGTCGCACTTCCAGGCCAAAGCCCAATCCAGTCCCCAGAATTGTCAAATAAAATCATCGACATGATACTACGACCCGCCTCTCAACCTGTCATCTTAGACAAACTATGTTTTCAGTCTGAAACGGACTAATTACGCACGTGACGGAACAGGTTCAGTTCGACTTTAACCTTTGTAAGCGTTTCTTCTCTTTGCCTGAGGACGTGGGAGGGAGAGGGTTTCAACTCCTAGGACAACATGAAGGTTCTCCTCCAAGCCTCCACCTGGAACGACGCCCTGGCTTTGTGCGAGAGAGAGGGTCTGTGTGTATGTGCACCTCTGTGAGTGTGTGTGTGTGTGTGTGTGTGTGTGTGTGTGTGTGTGTGTCTGTTTTTTCGCCGTCCAAGCTTTGCCCATTTGCATTTGCTTGATGTGAGATAAGTGCGAGGAGAGGTTCTCGTACACAGCACATCAAGAGGCTCCTCACTCTTCTCTGCCTCTCCATCCCCATGCGGGTTTCAAGATGTGGCGTGTGTGTGTGTGTGTGTGTGTGTGTGTGTGTGTGTGTGTGTGTGTGTATGCGTGGGCACACTGCCACTGCACACATTCACATTGAGGGCCCTTTAAAATAAAAAAGCTCCCTATGCCACTGAAATCTATTCATCCCCCCCCCCTCCCACCACCACCACCAAAAAAACGCCTCCTCCCCCCCCCCACCCCCCCTCCTCCGCCTCAGATTTCATTTCCCTCAGAGTAAGATAGACAGCCACAGATATGGCACTGCACCGTACAAAGCATGAATTCTCCTTCACTTCTCCATACTCGTTTCCTCTCCATCATCGGCGAAGGGCAGGCAGCTGCTTCGACATCAGGGAGTCTCTGCCCCGACTCCTTTGTCGCCCCGAAGATTTATTCGCCGCGCTCTCCTCGAAGAAAACGTTTGCATCGACTTCTACATTTGGCAATGCCTCGCGGTGTTCCGATACTGTACGTCTAAAGTCACGTTTAATTCCATGCACCTATTTGATTAGTTCATTGATAAGCTTGATATTCAGTGAGCGATTGATCCACATTCAACGAAGGAGACGATTCCCATTCCCTCTCATCTCATCGTCATCAACTACAGATGGTCACACAGGCCTGTTCAATATGACATGTGAGAAAACCATTTGCATTTCTAAGAGTTTAACTTCAAGGACTTCATTACCCGCCAATCGTCTTTCAGAAAATGTTTAAAACAAGTGAAACATTTGACCAATAATTTAAGATCATTTAATTTAATTTCAGATCATCTTACTTCCTTGACTCAAGTGCTGTTCTTGACACCACCTCCGATCTTTGTTATTCTGTCTTATTTCAAGTAATTGATACAAGTATAATATGGTGAAAAAACCATCAGTGTCATTTGATGATAGGCTTTCTAAAGTGTGCTGTAGTTTGGATTATCTGGCCCAGATGCTCGAACCAACATGGGCACAGGTATGGCTTCTCACAGCATGTATTAAGACGTGTTCAGATATTCTCTGTCTGTCGTTCAGTACGTGTCTACAGTACATATCCGCTATCTCTTTCTCCCACGCCTCTGTGTGTCTCTCCACTCTCTCATCAGGATCAACCAGTAAGAGTAAGACCTAACCCTAATTCTAATCCCTAACAGTAACCCTAAACCCATAAATCTACTCAAATCCTAATCCTAAACTAACCTCTTGTGGAACTTCCCTCACTTGGGAGGATTTTCTTTCTTTTTTTCATCCTGGAGGTCATTTGGTAAACACACACACACAAGGTCCGGCCGCTCTGTCCTGCTCCAGGCCATGCTCTCACCATGGAGGAGATGTCTCTGTGATGTTCACACCAGACTCTGGAGCTCCTCCTGGCGAGTACATTAGCCATGCAGGAAACAGCACCCTGCCTTCACCAATGTCAGATACACAGGTTGATGCACAGCACAAGTGGTGACATCACCTGTCACTAAAGACCAGCCAATAGCAGATGGTCAGTTCAGTACCCTACCTCTCACCACTAGATGTCAGGCAAATACAGATTTGGGTTTGGGATTTACTTACTCTAAATTACTGTTGGATTGTTTCAACTCCCAAAAATTGTAGCCTAATCTGTGTGAGATCTTTTTTTCTTCTTCTTTTGTGACTGGTTGGTGCTAGGCAGTCATTGAGGTCAACTTGTCAAGTCTGTCGAGTCGACCAGTCAGTCAGCAGCAAGTCAGTCAATCAGTTGACCAATCAAGTCAGTTTGCCGGTCAGACAGCCAATCAGTTTCCTTGTCAGTCAGCCAGTCATTTTGCAGTTTCCAGTGAGTGAGGAGAAACTTAGTCGAGGAAAGAGAGAGAAACGGAAAGGAAAGGTCTCAGAGAGCAGAGTTAACAAGCCTGGCCTGAGCCCTGAGGAGGGGAGAGTTAACAAGCCTGGCCTAAGCCATGAGGAGGGGAGAGTTAACAAGCCTGGCCTAAGCCATGAGGAGGAGAGAGTTAACAAGCCTGAGCCCTGAGGAGGGGAGAGTTAACAAACCTGGCCTGGAGTAAGAGGAGAGGGGGAAGAGAAGTGGAGAGGTTGAGAGTGATGAGTGAGAGGAGAGGGGGGAGAGAAGTGGAGAGGTTGAGAGTGTCATGGAGTGAGAGGAGAGGGGGGAGAGAAGTGGAGAGGTTGAGAGTGTGATGAGTGAGAGGAGGAAGAGGTAAATCACAGGTAGGATAGGATGAGAGAACAGGAGAGGACAGAGAGGAGAAAGGAAAGAGATCAGTGACCACTTGAGACTCCCTGCATGGTTTATCAGTTACAGTATGTCACAGATGTGCCTGAAGGCACGCGCACACACACACACACACACACACACACACACACACACACACACACAGACACACACCACACACATGCACATGCACACGCACGCACACACACACAGAGACACACACACACACACACACACACACACACACACACACACTCTTGTTGGTCTGTAGTGGCAAGGACCCCTATTACGAGGCTCCATAAATACTACATAGCTCCATCATTGCTTTTCCCTATTGGAATGAAATCTAAATGAACCCTGGAAACAAAACTAAGGCTGAAGGCTGGCTTTACTTCTGGCTTCTGCTTTGAAAACATCTGCTGGCTCCTCATCTGATGCCCCAAAATCCAAACAAGGTCAGAGTACTGTAGGCCAGTAGGGGCGCCTCATAAAGCATTTGGTGCATGTTTTTTTGCCATTTCAAATTCAGTCAAAATTTTACACCGGAGATACTTCAAGTCTCCATGGAAACCAGTGCAAATTGAATTGTCTGAAATGCCAACATGGCATCTATAGTATACCATGCTGAAACTAATACTAATAAAAGTCTACACTCACCGAGCACTTCATTAGGAACACCTGTTTACTCATTGCTTACTCATGCAATTATCCATTCAGCCAATCATGTGGTAGCAGTGCAATTTATACGATCAGGCAGATAGAGACACTGCGTAACGCATCATCATTCAGAAGCCACGCCCACTCCAATCCTGGCGTTCTCCTATGTCGCGTGCATGGTTGCGTGGTGCACAAAAAGATCGTATATACAGAAGATGAACACTACAACTTACTTCCTTGACAGCTAGATCCACATTTTTCTTCTCGCCAATTCTCAATGGTTTCCTTGTTTTGCTCAGGAGTACACAAAAACTTTAACTGGCGATTTTTTACATTTGTTGTCTGCGCAGCCGACCACACAACAGCTTTTAGCTATGTTTATTTCAAGGAAAATGACGCTGGTGTGTGGAAATGAACGGAGCTTTTGCCCCGTGATGGGCGTGGCCTATTTCATGCAGTGTCTCTATACAGGTGACCAGCTTCAGTTCATGTTCACATCAAACATCAGAATGGAGGTGGCAAATGTGATCTCAGTGACTTTGACCTGGCTGTTGGTGCCAGACCGGCTGGTTTGCGTATTTCTATAAAAACCGCTGATCTCCTGGGATTTCCACCTACAACAGTCTCTAGAGTTGACACAGAATGGCGGGAGGAAAACAAAAAACATCCAATTCTGTGGACAGAAGCAGCTTGTTGACGAGAGAGGTCAGAGGAGAATGGCCAGACAAAGGCAACAGTAACTCAGATAACCCTCTCTTTACAGAAAAGTACCTCAGTATGCACTCCACGTCCCACCTGGAGGCTGATGTCACCAGTATGCACACCACGTCCCACCTGGAGGCTGATGTCAGCACTCCACGTCCCACCTGGAGGCTGATGTCACTTTGGTGTCCGGTCGACACTGATCTGAAAGCTGATACCTGCCCAGTATGAGGAAGATGTTCCTTACCTGCTCGCTGAGTGTAGGAGAGATGACCAAACGTCCTCTGCTCTGTCTCACTGCCTCTCTCTGCTCATCTCTTCTCATTTGGACTGTCACCTTGTGCTTTGTTTTGCTGTTGATGTTGATGTTGTTTTGCATTTCCTGTACATATGTTTGTTAAATGTTTCTCTATGGGGAGGGGGGGGTTCCTCTATCTGCTACTCAGGTTTTCTTGGGAGTTTTTCCTTGTGTGTATTTAGGGTGACCCTGGATGACGTGACCTGGGTGGCGTTTGGCCCTTGGTCACAACAATCAGGGGCCAAGGCTGAGTGATGCCAGTAGATTAGGTTAGGCGGTAAAATAGCTTGATGCGTGTGTGTGTGTGTGTGTGTGTGTGTGTCTGCGTGTGCGTGCGTGTGTGTGCGTGTGCGTGTGCGTGTACATGTGTGTGTCATCTTGGCAAAATGTGGTCCTGGAGATACCTCTTGTAGCCAGAACTACTGTACCACAGACGCTTTTTCGAGTGCTATGTGTTTATTATGTTATGTGCACAGATTGTATGCGATAGCGTCAAAACCGTGCAAGATGCAGTCACCAGCCAGCGTTACAGGTGTGCAGGTGACATCAAAATGAAAGCTGAGTTTGAAAATGGGCGTGATCCGAGCAGGGGGGGGCATATATAAGGATATATAAGTTCTTCACTTTTGTTTATCGATTGTTTCGTTCGATAGCTAGACACATTCTCTGTGAAGTCCTTTGAGGCTAGACTAGACTACTTTGAGGCTATAGAAATAAATGTGACTTGACATAACTTCCCCAGTACACACCATGGATTCTCCTCTTCCTATTTGTCCCTTCCTGCAAAGCCGCAATCCATCTCTCCTCTTCTCTTTCAGCCAGAGATGATACTTCTTTCCTCCTCCTCCTCCTCCTCCTTTTCATTTGCACCATCCAGGCAAACCTCAACCTGAACTCCCTGGCTCTCTCTCTCTCTCTCTCCTGAGGTCACATTCATCACAAATTGGTTTCCTTCTATCCAGCTCTTCTGAAGTCTCCTCCATGTCCAAGCTGCTGCTGCTGGGCCAACTAGTGGTTTTTCTTTGAGTAAACAGAGGCTTGTTTCAGATAGATGAGCATTTTTCTGCTCATCAGTTGGATCTTTATAGGCACTGTGAAACTTCATAACTAACTCCTGCACTAGGTTGCAAGGTCAGGAAAGTTCATCGGTTCTAAAAGTGGGGTCCTTGACGCGGTCACCCTGCAGCCACAATGAGCCATCTTAAATTCCACTATAATTGATACAAATTCACAACAGATTTGGTGAACAGATTCACAAACGGCATTAAAAAGCGGAATGAGAGTAATAAAACACTAAAAGTCGTGACCCATTTAAAATTTGAATGGAGTTTCTAGCTTAAAGTATGAAAGCGTAGTTTAGAGTTCAAAGAGGGTATGGTTTTTGAAGAGTGCAGAGAGGAGTTCAGAGCAATGTGTGAATCCTGTGATTTTTGCTCATGGGAATAACGTTCACATACGTTCACCTCATTATTTGAAACATTGACCATGTTTAATATGAACAATGCAACGTTGTAACATTATACGACGCAAAATATGGAAAAGCACAATATGTCCCCTTTGAGGCAGAGTGACCCACCACACCTACTCAACTGTAAGTCTGGGATACATTAGCTCTTAAAATGAAGAATTATATATCTCAAATTTAATAACATGACAACAATGACACCAAGTCAGTGTAACCCTAAGAGCATTAACTACGTTCCTAAAAATGGACATAGAGAGCTAACTGGCCTTTCCCACTCCACCACATAAAAACACACGTCTTGACCCGTTTCTGCAGAAAGAAGCAGGGTTGAGGGGGTCAGAGATGCTCTTGTTGAAGTTAATGGGGCTGTCTGTCCAAAACGGGGAGTGTCCGTAAAGTGCGAAGGAGAGGTCAAAAGAGCCATGCTTTAGTATTTACAAGGCTTACAAGAGAATAGTGAGGTGTGTGTGTGTGCGTGTGCGTGTGTGTGCGTGTGTGTGTGTGCGTGGATGCGCCCGCGTGTGTGTGTGTGTGTGTGTGTGTGTGTGTGTGCGTGCGTGGATGTGTCCGCGTGCGTGCGTGTGTGTGTGTGCGTGTGTGTGTGTGTGCATGCGTGTGCGTGCGTGTGTGTGCGTGCATGCGTGTGTGTGTTACTCATGGCTTTGTGTGGAGCATTAACAGCATACTGTGTGCCTGCTGGTCTTGGGGATTCTATGCGAGTGGACTATAGTATTGTAAATCATCAGTCACTTACCGTACATGGCCTGTGGCATACAAGGTTTAGCGATGGCGAGACTGTCTCAGTTCATTATGGTCTCTTGGCAAACCTCCTCATCCGCGTCGCTGGTGGAATCTCAATGATCTCCAAATTATATCAGAGGCATAAAGAACACTGACATATTTGACTCAATTAGAGTCTGCTATTTCCCCCCAGTGGAATTTTAATTCAATGAATGATTAGGTCATTAAAAGAGTGGATGGAATTTATTCTGTTATGTTAATTTCAAAGTCAAGTCATCAACATTCGATGATAGATAGATAGATAGATAGGTAGATATAGATATAGATAGATAGATAGATAGATAGATATAGATATAGATAGATAAATAGATCGATCGATAGATAGATAGAT
>NC_139632.1:39583613-39596593 GCF_964638095.1 Poromitra crassiceps
AGTAGTGCTCGCTCAATCCGCCCTCCGCCCACAACTGGTCGTCAGAGCGACCCCGCATATCTGCCCTCCGCCCTCCGTTTGTAACGTTAACATTCAATCCCTACACGGAACTTTTAAACTGGTTATGAAATACTGGTGCCTCTATATGACCTACGTGAGCAAATGAGACCATCAGCCAGGAGATTGGATATTTCTTTGTTGTTATTGACATGCCTGCGTACCGCAGCGCATAGCGGAGGACGGGGGTTACGCTACAGGGAGAAGAGAAGCCGGCTGCCCGGCCAGTCGCCAGGAAAATGCTGTGGACTTTTCTCTCTCAAAACAATTGAAAACAACAGTCATGTTAAAGTCGAGGCTGAACCCTAAAATAAGCGATGTGACGTATAGTTTTTGAGATATTAACGTTTGTTTGGCACAACTCATACTATTAACTGCTGCGGGGTTCAGCATTTCTGGGTGGCAAGTGACGTCATGCTGATTCGTCCTATAGGCGTTATTCTGATAAACTGGTCACATAATTTGGAATGTTCTCATCCGAAAAAATATTAAAACTTTCTAACTGTGTTTTTTTTGCCTGAAAACAGCTTTTTGGCAAGTCTAAAAATGACTACGGTAGGCGTCATCTACCTCCGTGTCTAAAACGGAAAGACGATTACAAAATGACGTCATGCAGAATCGTCCTTGTATGGGCAAAGAATAAGGTGAATAGAGACAAAAAACATTTTTTATAGCAAGGCTGTAAACATGGGCATTTTAACATGGGGGTCTATGGGGAATGACTCTTTTACTGTGTGTGTGTGTGTGTGTGTGTGTGTGTGTGTGTGTGTGTGTGTGTGTGTGTGTGTGTGTGTGTGTGTGTGTGTGTGTGTGTGTGTGTGTGTGCGCGTGTGCGTGTGTGCGTGCGTCCGGGCCAGGATGCCCTAAGGCACCAGGGATGTAGCATTATCAAGAACACTTTTAGCAGCAAAGTAGCAACACAGAGGAAGAAGTAGGCTAGCTTCTGTTAATAAAGTCTTGAATTATGCACAGCAATAAGTAGAGCCTGGACTTGAATATTTATGATGCGGGGGAGAGAGAGAGACAGAGAGAGAGAGAGAGAGGCTGGGCCTCTTTGTATGTTTGTGTCTTTGTGCATGTCTGTGTGTGTGTGTGTGTGTGTGTGTGTGTGTGTGTGTGTGTGTGTGTGTGTGTGTGTGTGTGTGTGTGTGTGTGTGTGTGTGTGTGTGTGTGTGTGTGTGTGTGTGTGTGTGCGTGGTGATGAGAAAGAATAAGTAAGGAAAGAGTAGTAGTGTTTGAGAGAGAGACAGAGTGAGAGAGAGAGAGAGAGGGGGGGGAGAAAATACATGAGGAACATCTGTGTGAAATGACAGTGTGTGTGTGGCTGTGTTCTTCGTCATTCTTCAAGCGTCCAGATATCACAGGTACATCAAGCGTCCAGATATCACAGGTACATCAAGCGTCCAGATATCACAGGTACATCAAGCGTCCAGATATCACAGGTACATCCATAAACTAAAGACAGCAATGAAAACAATGTTATGCTTGTTGTTCATTTTATTCCCGGCAACTCTTACAAACTCCAAAACAAGCCAAAGATCCTCTCTCATTTCATTCCCAAACTGATATTGCGTTATTTTTTTTTCCAGATATTTTCCAAATCTTTTGACCGTTTTGCCGATGTCGATATATGCGTGCATCCCCATAACCCTCCCCCCCACACACACACACACGCACACCTAATTTGAAATGTCAGAGAACGTCTCTCCTGTGAATTAACACATTCTTATGGTGATGTCCCACTGGCAGAGGCAGATATAAATACAATGCTTTTCAAAATGTACACATTCACTGGGCAAAATAGAAAACTACTTGGGTTGAAATATGCCATTTTCCTCATTATTTACGTAACATTTTCTTTCAACAGGCTGGATGATGCTCTCCCTGAGACAATCCTGACAGTATAGCTGCTACAACCAGGGATTTCTTTTAAACCTATTTCAAGCATTATTACAACAAGCATATATAACATGCATTTAGGCATAATTAAAGCGTCATTTTATCGGCCTGTCATATCGGAGAGAATGTTCATTTCGGCTTGATGCCGATATATCATTTTGACGCCTTTATCGGCCGATACCGTTGATATTGCCGATATCATGGTTCATCCCTCTGCCTGTCTTCTATAGCCTTCCCTGTTCTTAGATCCATATCCTGCAGCCAGCAGCCACTCCTCTCATCCCAGCCAGCCCGTGGGTCTCCTCATGGCTGTGAAGATAGTTGCGGGAAGTTCATTTTCATCTAAGTGGACTCCGTGCCTGCTCCCAGTGCCTGGTGCTCCCGGGCCCCGGAGCGCATCCCGGGCCCGCTCCTATTCACCCTGGCAGCGGGTGGCACCGTGGACAGGGTGTCTGTTAATGACACACTCCACTGTGTGCACGGAGGAGCTCCATCTAATAGCCGACATCTTGCTTCCCGCCGGCCAAAAGTTTCCCCGAGTCACACGGAGGTTCTCTCCGAGGAGTTATCATTTAATAGCATTAGCTGTGGAGAGAGCGGCGATGGCAAAGATCGTAATTTAGAAGTTAATTTACAGTTCTGTTCCCAGAGTGCTTTGACTGCGGGGCATCCCACATCTTGTAATGTAGATTTTAACCAAAAAAAAACACTGTGTGTCCTTATTTGGTCCTGAGTTGATACAGGTGCAATTTAGGAATAAGTCGGATGATATTCATCACAGCTATTTTGGGGGTTGCATGCAGTTTACGAGAGAGAGAGAGAGAGAGAGAGAGAGAGAGGAGAGAGAGAGAGAGAGAGAGAGAGAGAGAGAGGGAAGAGAAGAGAGAGAGAGAGAGAGAGAGAGAGAGAGAGAGATGAGAGAGAGAGAGAGAGAGAGGAAGAGAGAGAGAGAGAGAGAGTGAGAGAGAGGAAATGCGACAATGTGACGTCCATGACCAGAACATTTTGTCCAACTTTTTTTAACTAGAGTCAGTGAAGTCCTTCAATTATTATATCAACAATACTCGGAGGAGTCTCCTGTAGAAATATCGGCAAATAGCCATGCCAAGATGGCTTTACTTAGTTTGAATGGTGTAATATGTGGAGATTGATGAATTGCATGAGCCAATAGTGCCATCTAACACTGGGGACAACGCATCTTCCCGCCATTATGACTGCACCATTACATCACATCCTACATTATGACTGCACCATTACATCACATCCTACATATTTGGCGTCTTTGAAAACTTGGGATGGGGCGAAGAGCAGAAGCGATATTCCCTGTTGCTACACTAACAGAGGCACCAGCACATCAGATGTCTGTTGCTACACTAACAGAGGCACCAGCACGTCAGATTGTTTGCCTATCTATCAGTGAAGTGTAGTAGCAGTTAGACCGTTGTCAAAATGGCCAGAGAAACGGCAACCAAAGGCGCCTTCTGTATCGATAGATAAAACATCCAAAGATAATAAATTGTCAGAGCATGCATAGATTATTGTTAATGAATTAATAAAGGTGCGTTGATCAACAGTAGACACTGAACCCCTACCAACCCTATCAAAAGTGATCACACACACACACACACACACACAACACCACACACTGGGTGACAGAATGGAGCTCACCAGGCAGGCTATGAAATTAACGTCCAACAAATGGATTTTTAATTAGCTGTAAAAAGCGAGTGGAGTGTGTGTGTGTGTGGTGTGTGTGTGTGTGTGTGCGCGCACACATGTGTGTGTGCAAATGTGCGCGTGTGCTCGTGCATGTGTGACACCTCCCGCCCACACACCCACACACACACACACAGCTGCAGGCTCTGCTGACAGTGTCAGCCGAACGTGTCTGGAATGAAATGCTAAAGGTAGAGAGAGAGACAAAGACAGAGACACAGAGAGGAGAGACAGACAGACAGACAGACACAGAGAGACGGAGACAGACAGAGAGAGAGACCACACACACACACACACACACACACACACACACACACACACAGAGAGAGAGAGAGACAGAGACACAGAGAGATGCAGACAGAGAAGAGAGAGAGACCAAAACAATGAAAGCATGTGATGGCATGTCAATCTGCCATTAACTACATATTGGATTTTTGACTAGTTTTTGTCTTTTTGATTCAGAAGATGATGAAGTCACACACTTCACCACCGCAATATGTCGATGTAACAAAACATTTAATTTCAGCTTGTATCTTCAAATACTGTAGCAACATGTTTTCATTTGATATGATTGCGGTGCAACTACACTGCAATAAACTCTTGTAAACAATACCCATGTGGGATAAGTAGGCTATTGGTTTGTTTGTTTGTTTGTTTGTGTTACACTAGCATTTTCATGGTTACAGGATTGCACTCATAATCAACAGTAAACAGATGGGTGAAACAGACTCAGTGAGGACAGGAGCTCCACGAGAGAGAGGATGTCAGAAAGCCTTCTTGGGCCCTTGGGTACCTTTTATTTTGATAGGCATCAAGAAGGTCTCTGTTGGCTGAAGAGGAGGTGATTTAGAGAAGTCCTTAGAAAACAAGCAGAAGCCTTTTGGAGGTTTCTTCTTAAAGATCTGCACCCAAATCATGAGGAGTCCAGTATAAAGTGTTGTGCTCACCTATCAAGCTAACTTGAGCTAGAGAGCGTGAGTTTCCAAAACTGGGAGGGACACACACACACACACACACATGCACACGCACACACACAACACACACACCACGCACGCACACACACACACACACACACACACACACACACACACACACACACACACACACAGATTTAGCTACTAGATCTGCAAAGTTCGTATGAATGAAATGAATCAAACCTTTATTGCCCCTCTCAGGGAATCAAGACGGATCTTGGCTGTCGGATAGCTCGATGCTAATGGCTAGCGTATAGCTAAGGCTAGCTAGCAAGGGGCGAAGCAAGCAGCGGGCTGAATGCAAGCAGAATGATCTTCCTTGGCAAGTGACACCTCAGATGCAGGTGGGTGGCCGCACTCAATCACCTGCCAAGGTATGTCAGAGGATGCCTTCAAGTGCACCTGGGTGGTTTTAAAAGTCTTTTTTAAGAGGAAAAAGAAAAGCATTCAGTTCAGCGCTCGCGTAGGCAGGCTTCAGCATTATGTGAGAATCCGAGTTCAAAAACGAAGTAAAAACCCACATGACACAGATACAGGAACTGGACTGAAGTTGAGCCGTCTCGCTCTGAATAAAGTGTCTCTGGTGATAGGCTACTGCTAGGGCAGAGAGGAGATGGGAGGTAGGGGGGGAAGCGGTCACAAAAGGACAGTGTGTGTGTGTGTGTGTGTGTGTGTGTGTGTGTGTGGTGTGTGTGTGTGTGTGTGTGTGTCTGTGTGTGTGTGTGTGTGTGGTAAAGCAGCAGGAGGAAGATAAGGGGAAGCGAAATGCTAAAATACAACACACACACTAACAGTCTGTCAAATGAGACAATGGAAGGGGAAACAACAGACAGGCGTTCTAATTTAATTGCTAATTTAATGATCAGACTTGCCTGTTGTGGCATTTCACAGCTGTAGCCCTCTGCTACTGTTTACCCAGTCCGACCGGGTTAGCACGGCAGAACCTACGCTGCATTTAAAAGCACATATTGAGCCAGTGTTTGTGTGTCTCTGTGACCCACACAGTGCGTTTTACAAATTGCCACCTTTTGACTCGGTCAGTTTGCACTCTCATGAAAACGGACCGTCGATGAATTCAGAGCGATGGGGCGCTGTTGGGGGCGCCAAAGCAGGAGGCGCAGCCGAGCATCCCAATGTTCACGGCGGCGCACGGCGGTGAAGGGTATCGAACCGGCCGGCCTGTAAGCTGAAACCGTCCACAACACAGCTCAACAACAACTTGCTCGAAACAATGTAACTGAAAAATAATTAGACACATTTCTCGAAGTGACGTTAACGTTAACGCATTTATTAATCATCTACAAATGTATAGTCATGTTTTGTAAAGGATTAGTGCATCATTAACTAATAGCTTATAAACGACTTACTGAACGTTGTTATACCGAAGTCTAGTGCAACAACAGCAAAGCTAAGAGCTAATTATAAACCAAAGATGGAGACTAAATCAAAACAAGTCCTCCTGCTGTCCCGTCCCGCACGCAGCAGCAGCAGCAGCAGCAGCAGCAGCAGCAGCACCTGTCGCTGAGGTTGCAGCGTTGCTACAGTACTTAGCATCATCAGGACCAGCAACAATGCATGGACTTTGCCATAGCTTACAGGTAGACGCCCTCGTATCAAAAGCATTCATATATCCCTCTAATGTTGTCATATTGTGCGCTCTGTTCCATCCAGTGGAATCAGGAGGCTCACTCAGATTGCATTCAGGAACTTGGGGGGCGGAGTTGGGGGTGTCACTAGGGGTCAGGAAGCAAAGGGTGGACAAAGCAAGAGGAAAAGATGTGAGAGACTTTTTGTGCTTTAGTACAGTTACTAAAGTGATTTAGGAAGAGAGCAGAGAGACAGAGAAGAATGAAGGTGGAGCTGAGTTGATGGGTTTTGAGGCAGTGTAGCGTAATGGAGAGAGAGGAGAGAGAGAGAGGGGGAGAGAGAGAGAGGAGAGAGAGAGAGAGAGAGAGAGAGGGGGGGGGGGAGAGAAGAGAGAGAGGGGGGGGAGGAGAGAGGGGGAGAGAAGAGTTCTGAGAAAAAGAGCAAGAAAGGGAGAATACTTACAGCTCCCAGGTCTCCTGCAACTCAGATGATGAATGGGACAAGTGTGTGTGTGTGTGTGTGTGTGTGTGTGTGTGTGTGTGTGTGTTAGGAGGACAGTGCACTGCCAGGCGAGTCTCTCTGCTGCCCAGCGGAGCGAGACTGCTGCTGTTACTGATGGCCTGTATTAATCACACCATCAGCTACTGCCTGGCACACACACACGTGCACGCGCACACACACGCACGCACACACACCACACACACGTGCACGCGCACACACACGTGCACACACACACACGCGCGCGCACACACACGTGCACGCGCACACACACACACGCACACATGTTCACGTGCACTCACACCCCATGGCAAAAGCTGCGTCCACACTGCACAGTGTTGGTGGCAGTCTGTCTGGGAGCCATGTTTTTATGTTGTCATTTGTTTGATGTTGTTTTATGTCGCCTGCCATTTAGTGAATCCCTGGGTTACAGCATAAGTGTCCCTCTCTCTTGTGAAGCCATTTTAATGTGAAGGCTAGAGACATAGCATTTATATTTGACTAGACAGCCGTGCACCGTGCATAAAAAGATGGAGGCAAATTAAACTGATTATAGAATGAGAGAAAGGAGACAGATCCAGGGGGGAGAGGAACTGGGGGGCTAAAATAGCGTGACCCTCCCACACGCTACGTCCTCTCCCCAGATTGGCAGAGGGGGCGGAGCGACGACCGGGACAGCAGGGGGATATTGGCCAAAGTACAATTGGGGAGAAAATGGGAGAAAGTTGATAAAAGAGAGAGAGAGAAAGAGAATAAATCAGCACAGTAGGCCTACTGTAGTTTCTGGAGAACAAATGATCAGGGGCCCTTTACACGAGGACAGTTTCTGGAAGAAACGACACAATAGCGTTTCCTTCACACCTTTTCCCTGTTTACATGAGCGCTGTTGAATTTTTAAAACGCCGTAATGAACATGCCAGGTCACTAGGTGGCAGTGTGATGGTCAACGGGGCGCTTTGCTCGTCGCACGAGGGGCTCATGCACGAGCCCCAAGCTCCGGGCTGCGGGGGGGCGCGCGCAGGAGCACCAGCAGTGCTCTGAGCCTCTCATGGCCGAGGCGGGGGCTTTGGCATGAGGGGATGAGAACAGTCTGACATAACGTAGCGTTAACGTTACTTTATTCTCGTCAGAAACAACTCCGATTTGCATGTTAAAACAAGTTTGCAGCCTAGGAATAACTGGAAAACATTTTATTGATCTATTACGTCAGAGGAAGCCAGGATTAGTCAAAACGGTATCAGAAATACACAGCACGTCTGCCGTGTGACTTTTCCGGGTGTGCAGGCACGTCAGAGTTTCTGAAATGAGCCGTCTCAAAGCGATTACCGTACATGGAAGCGCTCAGCGGGGAGCGTCACCAAGAATTTCACTCTGGAGGGTGGTTTCAAAATGTGTCGTTTCCTAAGCGCGAATTCGCCGTCGCCGTCTAAAAGGGAGGCACTAACGATAAAATAATTCCCCGTCACCATAGGAAACCGTCCTCGTGTAAAGGGCCCCTTAACTTAATTCTGTTAAGTGCGTTGTTCCTCCTCTCTCTCTCTGTCTCTTGCCTCTCTCCTAGCTTCATCATGAATTGGGAACTGTGTTCAATGACACAACGTAAATTAATTCTTGTTTTTTGGCAGAAGTCTTCAAGGGTCATCTGCACGCTGGTTTGTGGATCAAAAGTTACCAGTATTTTAATCTGTTATGTGTGTAAAAGTGAAATGTGAGAAAAATGGCTTTGAACATTCCACTTTGAACATTCCACAACATTGTCATTTCTACAGTAGCATTCCACCAAAACCATCAAAAGAAATACTTTCCCCTGTGTTTTATGAAAATATGATTCACCATGATGTACTACAGAGATGAAAGTCAACCAAATCACAACTCATTTTCAACCTTCTTCGGCTAATGTGTAGCAGTGACATGTGAAGGCTTTCTGCAGGCCACACACTATGTTCAAGAAGCGAACTGTTCACAAATTATCATTGATTATTTTTATGAAGACACACAACAGGTTTTGAATGGTTTCAATGGCCCCAGGGTCATAAAGTTTACTCGGCACACCAGGAAGAATTTCAGCCGAAGCGAAAATTCTCAAAAGTCTAACGCCAAAGTTATGATGTGTGGACAGAACAGAACAGAACAGAACAGAACAGAACAGAACAGAACAGAACAGAACAGAACAGAGGCCACATCTCATATTTTATATTCCGCTCCTGAGTTGACTGAGCCGTTACCTGATGTCTGCTGCCCCTCGTTAACGTTCCATTACATAAAAATAACTGCACTCCACTTCACCTCCTCTCTCTCTCTCTCTCTACCCCCTCCACTTCACCTCCTCTCTCTCTCTCCCCCTCTAACCCCACCACATCACCTCCACTCTCTCACTCTCACTCTCCCCCTCTACCCCCTCCACTTCACCTCCCTCTCATCACACTCTCTCTACCCCTCAACTCACCTCCTCACTCTCTCTACCCCTCAACTACACCTCCTCTCTATAACTCTCTCTCTCTCTCTACCCCTCAACTTCACCTCCTCTCTATATCTCTCTCTCTCTCTACCCCTCAACTTCACCTCCTCTCTATATCTCTCTCTCTCTCTACCCCTCAACTTCACCTCCTCTCTATACTCTCTCTCTCTCTCTCTACCCCTCAACTTCACCTCCTCTCTCTATCTCTCTCTCTCTCTCTACCCCTCAACTTCACCTCCTCTCTCTCTCTCTTTCTCTCCCTCCCTCTCCCCCTCAACTTCACTTCCTCTCTCCCTCTCACTCTCTCCTCTCTCTCTCCCTCTACCCTCCACTTCACCTCCCCTCTCTCTCTCTCTCTCTCTCTCTCTCTCCCTCTACCCCTCAACTTCACCTCCTCTCTCTCTCTCTACCCCTCAACTTCACCTCCTCTCTCTCTTTCTCTCTCTCTCTCCCTCTACCCCTCAACTTCACCTCCTCTCTCTCTCTCTCTCTCTCTCTCTCCCTCTACCCCTCAACTTCACCTCCTCTCTCTCTACCCCTCAACTTCACCTCCTCTCTCTCTCTCTCTCTCTCTCCCTCTACCCCTCCACTTCACCTCCTCTCTCTCTCTCTCCTCTCCCTCCCTCTACCCCTCAACTTCACCTCCTCTCTCTCCCTCTACCCCTCAACTTCACCTCCTCTCTCTATCTCTCTCTCTCTCTCTCCCTCTACCCCTCAACTTCACCTCCTCTCTATCTCTCTCTCTCTCTCTCTCTCTCTCTCTCTCTCTCCCTCTACCCCTCAACTTCACCTCCTCTCTCTCCCTCTACCCCTCAACTTCACCTCCTCTCTCTCTCTCTCTCCCCTCTACCCCTCAACTTCACCTCCTCTCTATCTCTCTCTCTCTCTCTCTCTCTCCCTCTACCCCTCAACTTCACCTCCTCTCTCTCTCTCTCCCTCTACCCCTCAACTTCACCTCCTCTCTCTCTCCCTCTACCCCTCCACTTCACCTCTTCTCTCTCTCTCTCTCTCTCTCTCTCCCTCTACCCCTCCACTTCACCTCCTCTCTCTCTCTCTCTCTCTCTCTCTCTCTCTCTCCCTCTACCCCTCCACTTCACCTCCTCTCTCTCTCTCTCTCTCTCCCCCTCCACTTCACCTCCTCTCTCTCTCTCTCTCTCTCTCTCTCTCCCTCTACCCCTCCACTTCACCTCCTCTCTCTCTCTCTCTCTCTCTCTCCCTCTACCCCTCCACTTCACCTCCTCTCTCTCTCTCCCTCTACCCCTCCACTTCACCTCCTCTCTCTCTCTCTCTCTCTCTCTCTCTCTCTCTCTCTCTCCCTCTACCCCTCAACTTCACCTCCTCTCTCTCTCCCTCTACCCCTCCACTTCACCTCTTCTCTCTCTCTCTCTCTCTCTCTCTCTCCCTCTACCCCTCCACTTCACCTCTTCTCTCTCTCTCTCTCTCTCTCTCTCTCTCCCTCTACCCCTCCACTTCACCTCTTCTCTCTCTCTCTCTCTCTCTCTCCCTCTACCGCCTTTTTGCCCTTTTTCCATCTGAGTTCCGGCCAAAACAGCGAGGCAAGAGTGAATATTTTCCGCTCCATAAAATATCTATAAGGGAATTTTCGGACGGTGCCGCTCCGCTGCAGTACTGATGGCGCTGCTTTTTTATTTCGTCTCTGTTGGGTCTATTTCCAGACATCATCTACTCCACCCTCCCACCCCCACCGCCCTCTCTCTAATTCACCTCTATCTTTCCTGTCCTCCCTCTCTGACGTTCTCTTTCTCCCTCTGCTTCTTCATGTCTCTTTCCTCACTGTAACGATGCATTATGTAATAACACAACAAATAGTAATAAATATTCACTTCATTAAGTACTAATTTATATCTACATTATATAATAATGTTGACGTGTGTGTGTGTGTGTGTGTGTGTGTGTGTGTGTGTGTGTGTGTGTGTGTGTATATTTTATGCACGCGGCACGCCCACACCCCCAGCTCGAAATGGGCTAATTGTGATCACGCCATTGTGGTGGGTTATGATCTGTGGAATGTCACGGGCAGGTTGGAAACTCCTGGAACCACCTGGAAAGTCCTGGAAAACACCTCATTCCCACACCCCAGGATGCCAGGTTGGATTGGGCTGAACATCTTCATGGTGGTGGGTTATCATCCAGGCAAGGTCATGGGCAGGTTGTATAGTCCCTGGAAACCATCTGGACACCACCATCATTTCCACCCAAAAATGTAGGAGTTGCACTTTTCTATTATGGTTATTTTGTACTTTTGAAGCGTTTTCTGAAAATCACGTTACGCTTCAAAAGTAATGAAAGTGGTCCTCGTTTGTGAACATTAACTTGCTGAACACAAACTTCGCTGTTTCATACACTTTAGTTAACCACAGACCTTATTTCCTGCTTTTAACCCAAATCCGCCATTCTAAAACCCCATTGGCTTTTCCCCCTACAAACTGGAAGTGACTCATTCCTGCAGTACTACTTACTACTCTACATAATCATGTGTGACACATTCTGGTGAAAGGGGTCAAAAGTATAGGCTGTAGGCAACAGGTTGTTTCGACAAATATTTTTTATTACGCAGGTTTAGACGTTGAAGAACGCACTCAATATAACAAACAACAGTTTTGGGTTCACTAATTTGTTAGCAAACCAAGCTTGTTCACCAACCAGGGCAATTTTCTCTGAATGTTGCCCATGTTGTGTTGTTACCCACCATTCAAATATAATGTTCTTCAACTACTTTCACATTTTAATGTATGACACATCATTTGAAAGCTTAAGAAACAGAAAAATTACCTTGGCCTACTTGTTAACCGAAACACCAGTCCCTGTGACATAATATATTACTAAATCCAGAGAAATGTATTACATATTGCGTTCAAGATGTGTATTACAAAATGTTGCAGATTATTACATAATGCAGTGTTATTAATGCGTTGTTGCAGTCCCTTTCCCTTCCCTCTTTAAATTTTACTGTGTTTCTCTCTCTCTCTCTCTCTCTCTCTCTCTCTCTCTCTCTCTCTCTTTCTCTCTCCCTCCTCTCTCCAATACCCCTCAGCTGCTTGTTGAGCAGCATCTACAGTTACTTAGCAGTTTTTAGCCTTAACCCATTGATACCTGATGCAGCATTTGTGTGTGTATCCCTTTAAGACTGCGAACCGCGTCACGCGGTTCGCGATCTTAAAGGGATACACACACAAATGAGGGATATACACGCAAATGCTGCATCAGGTATCAATGGGTTAAAATGTTCAACCCCACTAAGGTGATATTTATGAAAAGCAGAGCTGGAAACATGGAAAAGCAGTGCAAATTAATAATGTGAGACACCGGACTGCATCATTTGGTTGGGTTGTATACATTTCTTTGCATATGATGTAGCCTACATACTGTATTATAAAATGCAGTCACATTGGAGAAATCTGACTCTGCTCACAGTATCAATCTAGTGTAATGTAGCCGTAAAAGATCTCCAACTCCTTTAGAGCCGCGGTTCTGCATGTGATGAGTTCATTAACAGCAGTTTAAGAATTTGTATATATATTATTTATGCTTTTGGACAGATCGGTCAATAGATGCATAGCTCCTGAAGCCAGAAACCAGAGAGCTAACTGGAAGACTGCTAGCATGTGAAGTCTGGAGGTGCTCCATCAGCTAGGACCCATGGAGGTTTTTACCAAGGCGCAAATGATGTCCATTTATCCCATAATGTCCCAGCGTTCATATTTATGCCAGGAGAAAATCCATGTTAATACAGTGGTAGCCCCGCCCCCATCATACATCTGTGTTGCATT
>NC_139632.1:39596793-39624293 GCF_964638095.1 Poromitra crassiceps
AAAACAATTACGGTAGATCGTTTTCGTTTGTTTGTTAATCTCATGAGCAGACTTTGGTAGGCAACAAAGGAAATTATTTCCAATGCCTTGAAAAACAATTTTGATTGATACAAGACTCATATCAATTTGATTTCTGATCCCAGGCCTAATTCCTTATTGAAATGTGCAGTGTTAGCTCCTTGATTCACAATTATTAGCACCATGAGTTATATTAATAAGAAATTATGTTCCTAACAAGTTATTTTAGGTTGGTTTCTCACTGGGGACCTGGGAGCGAAACCAAGCGCACTTGTCTCCAAATTGACCCCAGGTTAGGGTTGGTTTCATGAGTGTGTGACGAACAGATCAAGCAGGTATGCTCCTTCACATACCTAGGAGTAACAATAGACCACCTGCTGTCATGGAAAGACCACGTAGACTCTCTGTGTAAAGATCTTTTGGTGCTAGTAAACAGATTCTTCTATTATTTTTTACCTCAGTGATTATGAGTGTTTTACAGTACTGCAGTATCACCTGGTATGGATGCCTGTCTGTTACCTTAAAATCACAACTACTTAGACAGATGAATATTTGTTCAAAAATTGTAGGTAAACCACTGCATAGTCTATTTGAGTCTACATATGTCAACAGTGTATTGAGGTTAGCCAGAAATATTGCCTCAAACACTAATCATGTGTTACATGAAGAATATGAACTCCTGCCCTCTGGCAGGAGATACCTAATTCCAACTTTCAAGAAGGTCAGACTAAGAAAGTCCTTTATACATCAGTCGATCCTGAGGCTTAATCAAGAACATGGCCGAGGGTCAGTGGAGCAGTGACCAGTGCTCTCTGTGTGCTGTATGTGTGTAATGTATCTTTGTATTTTTTGGTTCTGTTCTCTTTGTCATGTGTTTGTGTGTGGGACTGCTGCTGTCTTGCAAGACAAATTTCAGTGTGAACTGACAATAAAGTATATCGTATCGTATCGTATCGTGTGAACGTTGCGTTCCCTGCCCGGGCACGGAACAGCATACCGTGACAGGGTCCACCTGAAGAGGTGGTCTGGGGAACGCTTTGGCGTGCCCGGGGACGGAACACTTGCGAATATGAACGCCAACCGTACTGAAGCACGTAGACAACACACGGGCGAGGATACACTCCAGGCGTAATTTATGACGCAAGTGTACTCTGCAAGTGTTCCGTTCCCGAGGGGAGAGGGAGGCGGGGCAATCGTACTCGGGCAAGGAAGGGAATGAAAGCAATCTTTCCCAATGGGAAAGCAAAGCACCCTCAGTGTATTTAAAGGGCTTCAGTAGAAGCTTTTCCCACATATTTGACAGATGCCTGGTGAAGAACAGCAGAGTCAACTTTAGTGACAGAATGTGTTTGCTGCTGAAGGACTCAGACACATTCTTTGACACCTTTCTTTATTTAGTCTCACTCTCACACACAAATTGTACTTATGCTAGTTTCGATTTTTTGTTGTTACACAATGGTATGGAATATACCTATGCATTGCAATTTAATGGGCTATATAAATAAGATGCGCACAACTATTACATTTATTACTAAACATTAGAATTAATATTATCACCATCACCCCATTGATGACCTTGTCGTTGTGCAAAAGTAGTTTCCCTCCGAGTGCAGTTGATGTACAGTTTGAACAAGTATTGCAGCTTGTAAAAAAAAAAAAAAAAAAAAAAAATCTCTCTGTAGTGCACTTAAAATTCAGCAGGGGTAAAACTGATGCAAATCTCTTTGCACAACAGCAAGACTATCAAAGTGTGCCGTATATACCAGAGTCACGGTGCTCTTATAATACCGCAGCAGCAGAGGCCTTTTGCAATTCATAGTGAATAATAAGTCTGGAGAAAACACTGCAGTACTGCAATCACTCGCTCTCGTACGTTTCTCTCCCTTCACGCACAGAGCGACACGCTCAAGACCCACAGAGCAATAAAATGGCCCCCGATGCTGCGCGAAGCGATCAGTGCCGCCCGCTCACATGAGGGAGAGCGTTACTCTGAATCAGAGCGGAGTTGTTTGAATCAATGACTGCAATAACAGAGAGCAGAAATTAAATCACAAAACCTAACTTGCCGGGGCTGCGTACAGGCAGCGCTGGGCTGGGTTGAAATTGCGTGCGCTACCTGTAAACCTTGCTCATAAAACAAATTACCTTGAGAAAATTAGTTCCAGTAAGGTGGCGAGAGGACAAAGGCAAAGGGAGCGGAGAGGCATTTGGCGGTGAGACACACACACACACAGAGTTAGAATCATGTACATTATTACAATGCGAGGATCCATATCGCTTTAGACACCCGTGTGTTAACGGGAGGTGGCGCTCAAAAATCAAAGCTTCTTAAGACGCCTTGAAGGCCTCGCCTTCAGACCTCGCCATTGATGGAATTTCAAGGCCTGTCCGATGCAATCTACGGTGCGTAAATCAAGTGTCACGGTGCTGCTTTCAACTAGAACGTCTATAAGAAGGGCTCTGGTAATTGGCACAATCAAAAGGCCCGCGGCTGAATGACTTCATCACCGCAGCTCGGCCGATCTAAGAGAGGTTTGACGGCGTTGACGCGTTTGAGTGCAAATCTCCCTTAAGAGCGCAATCTGCATATATCAAGTGTTACATTGTTTCTAATCGAGTGTTCACCGACCAATCAGTTCACTATCAGCGGATTGTCCGTGCACAGCGATTGGATGAGTGTTACAGTGTGACATAAGAGTGGACTCACGCAACGCTCCCCCCCCCGGGGTCACGTGACGTCACAGAGTCGGTCAGTCATACAGAAAAAGCAGACACTGTACTTACCATATTGACTGGTCAGTCATACAGAAAAAGCAGACACTGTACACTTACCATATTGACTGGTCAGTCATACAGAAAAAGCAGACACTGTACACTTACCATATTGACTAAGGATTTGATCATCAATTTCTCCTCTGCGCCTGGCTCCACTTCTCTTATCTTGACCACCGGCACCTCCATCACTCTGATGGCCTGTGAAAACCAAGCAGCAGGGAAGTGGATGGTCAAACGCTGGGACGGGGAGAGCAGGACAAGGAGTCCAGAGACTAAAAGAGAGACAGGGTGGACAGGTGGAGGTGTGTGTGTGGGGGGGTTATGTGTTCTTGCAGTGCGTGGAGGAAGCAACTTCAAACGTATTACAACACGCCAGAGGGGGTGGAGGAGAAAGTCCTGGTAAAAATGAATATAAAAGTTCAACGCCATCGGGGAGAGGGGGGACAGAAGAGAGAACAGAGAGAGAGAGAGAAGGGGGAGGCTCTGATGGAGCGGTCGGTGGACGTGTTTGAAGTGGCTGCGCTGCAGACTGGCAGGGAGAAACGGATGATTTAAGCAGGAACCTTCAGAAGTGACGGGGCTCAGGAGACCCCGAGAGGAATCCTAGCAGCACTTATCCTGCCCCCCCCCCCGCGCCTCCAAATCACCTTCACAAGGCCCTCGTCAAAGACCCAACGATATGCCTCGTACGTGGACGCACACACACACGACAGGGGTACACAACCCATGAACATTGTACACCTAGGATTTTTTTCAATATAGTGATTCTGTTCGGATAGCCTGTCCCAGGCCCAGGTAGATTTTTGTTTGATATACGCTTCAAATTTTGCCTCAGTTTGTGTCGGCCAGTTGCAACCAAAACCAAAGCATGAAGTGTGGTTTGTGGGCACTGCCCTGTTGTAGGGCTGGATGATAATTCATGATTATCATTTAACATCTTTCAGTGGAATCATATCGTGATGATATGAAGACATTTTAATACCCTAAATCACGCTAAATTCCTGACTAGGGATGTAACGATAACCGGTTTTAATGATAAAATAAAATTTCTTACGATAACCGTACCGTTTCAAATTGTCATTATCATTAAAACCGTGGTACCGTGATTACAGTGCTTTGAAAAACATGGTAAATACTGTCCATCACAAGTTGGCAACAGTCTCCCAGATGCAAACGTGCAGCCTTGGAGAAACGATTTCAGTGAGTGTATCAATCCTTTTTGGGTCTGAGTTTTCAATATAAAACGTTGTAAAAATGATTTCAGTGAGTCTCTCAGTACTTTTTGAACATTTTCAGATTTCTTTTTACGAATACCACGATAATACGATAACCGTGATAATTTTGGTCACGATAATCGTGATGTGAAATTTTCATACCGTTCCATCTCTATTTCTGACACTGTCAGAATTCGTCCAAGCCAAGGCTATCTTTGGTCACAGACTGTGACCACCACAGGCCGTCTTTGAACCTCTCTCCCTGCCGCGGTTTAACCACAGCACTCTGTGTAACTGTGGCAAAGACGGAGATCTGACAGACAGGAGGCCATAGACCCCATTCTGTTCCATCTCCTCAAGGATAAGGCGAGCCCTCTAGCTAGCCCACTAAATGGAGCTAAAATAGAGTTGTGACACTTTGCCCTCTGGCAAATCTTTCCTTTCAAAGTCACGGCAGAGGAGTGGAACAAGACTTGCGGGGAGACAGACCTCTGAAGACAAATGCGTTTGCCTGGACTCGGCCTGAATGGCTGTCCGTCTGCCTCCGGTGTGCCTCTTTGCGTCTGTCAGAATTATGAGTTTGGGTAGGTAGGTAAGACGGGCCGTGCCAATATCATACCCAGCGGACGTCCAAGTGGATTGTCACTGAGAGTCATTCCAAAGACACAACTCTTCTAATGCCGGCGGACACACTAAAACAAAACCAAAACCTAACAAGAGTTTGAAAATATATCGCATGACTTACACGGATAATCTTTGCTGCCGGCATTTTTACCACTGGTAGAGGGTCAGACAAGGACATACTGTACTTACAGCACGTGCCGACCAAGCAGCAACCTAACCATACTAATTCTGTTTGTCAATAAATCCATGTTCGAGACGTTGGGTCGTAAATATCAAACATTATCTGATATTATATTATAATGTGATATGATAAACCTAGTAGTGTGTAGCTACTGTAGCTGATGGCCTTCCTACAAACGACACACATCTCCTCTTTCAGCACTTAAAACACTCCTTGTTGGTGATGACAATAAAAAAAAAAACTTTTCAATACTGAAAAATCACTCCTTTAACATACAGGCGAAAAAATTCTAAAAACCAGGGGTTTTCAAAGTCTCAGACGGTGTGGGCCTCCCCCCAAACAAAGATTGGAAAGTGCCCCCCCCCCCTCATTCAATTCCTGGATGCCTATGGGATCATGATTATATTATGTGATCGCATAGATAGACACTCAACAATTGAGCCAAGATAGCATGATATTGCTGGTTGTTGATATACTTCAGACTACACCAAATACATTTTTTATTTGAACAGAGGCTTTTTTTATTGGTTTCTGACTCTGGCAAAGCAGGAAAAAGTCAAATTCCCCTTTTCTCTGACCTATCCCTTTAACCAAATCACACCCATTCAAGGCCTATGTCCACCAGCTGCGGTACGGTTCTGTGCAGCTTCTTCTTCTTCTTCTTGTCAGACGCATGTGGGATCTGACAAAAATAGAACACGTAAAATAAATAAAATAAATCGCTAAAATGTGACTCCAATATATATATATTAAACTAGAACGATCGCACCGCCGATATATGCCTCCGCCAACAAGTGAGCAGTCGACATGCATGTCTGTCCAGACTTTGACGTTTGAGACAAATGTGAAGAAATTCTGCCAAGGTGTTAGTGAGATATGGCGTTACCGAGCTTGAAAATGGCGTCGTTCGTGAGGTCACAGTGACGTTGACCTTTTTTCTTTTTAGATTATTTTTTGGGGCATTCTTGCCTTTTTTTTTTTTTAGATAGGACAGCAGGCAAATCAGGTGAACAGTGTAGGAATTACAACAGTAGTAATTAAGTAAGTAATTGGACAAACCAACATAATCATGCAATTGTCCAATGGGTTCTGAAGCATTTGGCAGAATATGAGCAGATAATATTGTCCGAAAGAGTTCAGAATTTATTCTGCTGCTGTTGTCAGCAGTTGTATCATCAATAAATATAAGGGATCCAATCCATGACAGCTATAATACACATGGCTGTCAAAGGAAATGGAACGGGCAGTCATACATGTCCACTCCACGCGTGGGCATGTATGACTGTTCATAGAACTGATTCCCTTGCATTTATTGATGATGTGACTACTGACAACAGCAGCAGGATGAATTCTGATGTGTTTCTGGCTATATTTTGTGCCCATAGTCAACCAAATGCTTCAGAACTCATTGGATGATTGTCAGTTTGTCCAATTACCTTTGGTCCCTTAAAGTCGAGCTGAACCCAAAAATGACTTTTCTTTTCTTTTAGTTCAAATACCTGGGTATGCAGTGCACCTATTTAATAATGTATGCAAACAAAATCACAAACATCTAATTTATTTCGTTTTTCACATGATAACTAATTTACAGTTTGCTGACGTCACCTAGTACTATCAAATTTCTACCCCATTTCAACCAATCGTATCACGACATGCAGCTGTCAATCAAATCTTCATTTCAGGATAATTTTCTCTTCCAAATGAAGGGGAAAATGGCGCCGAGTGCCCGTCATCTGGCAGAGTTTCTAGCCCATAAACTAACTACTAACTTGAGCAATTATGCAAGCAAAATCAAACGGTAATGTCTAAGAATGCAAAGAAATATAACTGGCTCGTTAAAATACACATTCCAGGAATATTATTTACATTTATAACGATAATGGCACGTGCCTCCGAGCCCTGACAGCCTCCCTGGCTGTCAGGGGTCGTCTCTCGGAGATTCCAGACGGGCGTGCAGCACCCATGCATCGGATTGTCCGCTCGCTCCGCACGAAGCCGGTGGGTGCCTGGTACTCCGCGGATCCCACTCGCGTAGCACGACAACACGCCAGGATTGGCCGATGCCAAAGCCAGTCGACAGAATTGTGAGATTAAATCATCGACACCGTATATGGTCCGCCTCTCAATTTGTTTTCAGTCTGAAACGGACACAGATGCACGTGACGAACGGGTTCACCTCGACTTTAACATGTAATGTAATTCCTACACTGTTCACCTGATTTAGATGTAAATACCCTCAAATTAAAGATGGAATTCTGCAATGAAAGCACATCTTCATTGTTTAATTTCAAATCCATTGTGGCGGTGTACAGAACCACACTGATGAAGATTGTGCGCAATGTCCAAATACAGTATATGGACCCAACTGTAATTTAATATAGTGGCTGATACTGGCTTTTTAATTAAACTCTAATTCTGGGCACAGTGGATGTTAATAAGCCCATTTTCCAGTATGCCCTCACTCCCTTCTAAACATTCAGACGCCATCCTTCAAATCCAAACAATATCAAAACCATTTGGGAGAAGGCAACCCATGGATGAGATGCACGCTTCTAAAAGTGTTGCTAGACTTCGCCCCGATAGAGACGATGCTTCAACTACAAGATTCATTCAGCAGCAGCAGCCTGCAGCTGCAAAGATTTGGGGATTTGACAATTTGATGAAATGTAAATCACAAAAGCCCGAGTTGTTTTCAGCTTGTGTTGCAGGTGTAAACCCAGGCAGCATGCCGTCTCTGGTGGTGAAACTAGACACATCCATTACCGGTGCTTGAACACCGCCTTTCCGTCGGGAAAAAACCAAAGTACTTAACACATTGACTGCCAGCCGTTTTTTTCTTGCTGTAGGTAGCTTCTGCCAAGCCGTTTTTTGAGGATTGTGGCTCATTTTACAAGAGCCGAGAGTTATTTTCTGCTTGGAGTTTGTGAACATACAATATCTCAAAAGTACTAATAGAATGTGTACTTTCTCTGTCTAAAAGAGTTAGTTTGTAGAGTTAGTAGTTATGTAAGCATTAGCAGTTGAATACAGCATGGTTTTAGCATCAGAAAAAATATTCAGAGATAAACGGCTTTTTGTGAAATTCGATAGAAGTGTCACTTTAACCATTCATTTTTGGCTCTCTCTCTCTCTCCCTCCCCCTCTCTCTCTCTCTCTCTCTCTCTCTCCCTCCCTCTCTCTCTCCCTCCCTCTCTCTCTCTCTCTCCCTCCCTCTCTCTCTCTCTCCCTCCCTCTCGGGAGGGAGACGCACTAGGTTTAATCCTAGTGAGAGAGGGAGAGAGAGAGAGAGAGAGAGAGAGGGAGGGAGGGAGAGAGAGAGAGCGAGAGAGAGAGAGAGAGAGAGAGGGAGAGAGCGAGATGGAGAGTTGCTTCAACTCCTCCCTCTTCTTGGCTGCAGCGGCCGTCACAGTCTAAGTGCTTTGCTGCTGCCTGTGCCTGTCTGCACGGCCGCTGTTTGAGGAAGTCGGCATGGACTTGCTCGCTTCTTGGAGTTTTGGTTGAGAGAAGCTTTTGCGATTCTGGTCATATTATGCTGCGTGTTTCAAAGTGTGTCCCACCCGCAATCCACTATGCAAATCTGCAATCCCGCACCGCCAGCAATCAGCGCGAAAATGAAAGCGCCTTCGCCAATCCACCTTCATGAGAATGGCTTCAGTCACACTGCTTTTTGCTTGCCTTCCTCCTTCCTTGTCGCCACTTAGTGGGTCGGTGGAATGGGTTGTACACGTTGTACACGTCCAATACCTATATAAGAGATGTAAAAGGCTTAGATGCACAACCTACCGTCAAAAAAAAAAAATCGATTTTTTTGACGAGTACACTCGTCGCTGGCAGTTAACAGCTGGATTGTGTTTGACGAGTACACTCGTCGCTGGCAATCAAGGTGTTAAAATAGTGTTATGTGAGTGAAAAGCAGTTGCTATCTAAATACATTTGAATGTTGTTTTTATAGTCGTTGGCATTCCCAAAGCCCTCAATGGACGAATGGGGCGAGGGTGGGCGTGTCTATGAGATTAGGCGAAAATGTAAACATTGGGAGGAAGCGGGGAAAACACCATAGAAGCATTGTTGTCGGAAAAAGGTTGGATACTGAAAATAACAAATAGACCTCTCGTCTCCAAATGCTCATTTTAGTTCCCCCCAAACTATTTTTTATATCGGAAGTCCTGCCTTAGACAGCACTTCACTTCTCACCGACTGCTAACATCCTGTGTTTACATCCTCCTGGCTGGTGTCAAGCCTCTCAGATGGGGAAGAGTTTCTCTGAAAGTAGTTCCTATATAATATGCAACAATGCTAAATAAGCAAGTCAGCAACTCAAGTCTGTTTCAGAGGCTTTTTGACCCTGACAAGAATCCAATTCTGGTGAAGCAGTGGATACATTGATTCATACATTTTTTATTCTTGTTATTCATATTATTATTTTATTTATTTTTTGTAGGTGGGGGATGCAAATTAGGGCTGCACGATATGTTCCCAAAATCATATTATATTGCGATACGATTTTCGTGGGAATGGAAATTTTTGTATTTCATTTTCGCACTAAAATAAAATAAAAATGTGATGTGATTTTTACTGGGGTCTGTACCAAACACGCATGTTCCCTTACATCTGGAGAATATGATTTGTAGGCCGGGACATCTCTGTAGCACCACAACACCACAACGCTTCATTTAATCTTATGTTGTGGCACATTTTACCTTGATGCAGACTCCTGCCATTTGGATATTGCACTTGGCCATATTGCAATTTCGATTGTGATTAAATTGTGCAGCCCTAATGAAAAAACCAACAAATACAAACACACTGAATATCGGCATAAAAGTAACATCTATCGGCGGAACCCTATATTTGTCAAACCCTAGTTTCAATGTCCTACTTTTCAAACCTAAGGGATTGTTTTTTTCTTTCTTTTCCAGAGCAGCGCTGTTGACAAGCCCAGATCACACAGGACTGACACCTTAATGGAAGGCAATGGACCACAGCGGACCTTCCACGCTAATAGAAGAATGATGTACCTGCAGCGCTTTGACCAGCGCTCCATTTCTCCCTGCTTCTCCCACCAGAACAACCCTGGGCTCCACTTTGGGCAGCATATCTGAGAGAGAGAGAGAGAGAGAGAGGCACAACGAGAATGAATAAACGTGCAGAGAGAGGGATGGGAAAAGAAAGAGGGTGAAGAGGGAATGGAGGAGGCAGACGTACAGACAGACAAGTGAAATGGGAAAGCGACAGATCAAGGAGCAGGTCGTCTCGGGGGGTGATGTGAAAATGAGTCATACAAAAGAACAGATCGGATTTTTCTCATTTTGACTGACAGCCTGGGGTTAGAGAGCCACCCAATAGACCTGCATCACTGACCGAGAGGGGGGAGGGAAAAGGTTGGAGATTGAGGCGAATGCAGGCATAGAAAAATACAGGCGAGGCATGATGGAACTCACTTTTCTGCAACTGGCTACAGGTACTGTAGGCTAGGCCTATGGTTCTCAATTTTTTCACATGAAGGACCCCTAAACTGACAAAGATTAGACCACGGACCCCCATTTGATAGGATTTTGTCCCACGGTCCCCCATATGATAATAAGATTGATGCTTTTAGATGTTTTATTACAGAAAGTGTATCAAACCCATGAGCAAAATAGTCATTGTGTTAGTTATGAATGGAATTATAGCGAAAATAAATTACCCCCCTTTTGGCTGGGGACCCCCTGGAACCCCCTCAAGGACCCCTGGGGGTCCCTGGACCCCCATTTGAGAACCACTGGGCTAGGCTACAGGGGCTGTACACCTGAACGTCTCAGCTCCAAAGTTTTGTTTGTTTGGTTGTTGTTTTATGAGGCAGAAATACTGACAACAAGCTCTCACAAAAGGTGGCCAAGGTGAATTTCAAACCCAAGATACAAGAATACCATATGGATACTTGAAGGGAACATTGTGCTTATTCACTAGCGCTTCTACCAACCTGCTTATTATTACACCTGCTGGCATTATGAAGCTATCAGTTCTTATCATTTTTACAGTATACAGTCTATTGACAGGCGAGAGCAAAGACTGATACATATTTCAGACTCAATATAGATTGCATCATGACAGGTCAGGGTGGGAAAATACAAGCAGAGGACAAGTCTGTACAGCTGCTGTCTGTTTTTCCCTGCTGCCTTTAGGTGCATCTACAGGTGAAGGTGGCAAACAGAGGGAAAGGGGGTATGAAAGGTGGGGATGAAGCAAGACCAAAAAAAGAATGTGACTCTTGCAGGCTAACCTTCGCCGTCCTCAGATGCCAGGCCCAGGAACGTGTGGTCCTTGTCGGCCAGCCGCGAGTCGTAGGCGGACGAATCCACCAGCAGACTCCGAGCCGTCCCTAAAGTCAGTATGCTGCTGTCAGCCATGGTGGCGAGAAGCAAAGGAGGCCCCAAACTGTCCAATCTATCAAAAGTAGAGGGAACGCAGCAACACAACAGGGAAGAAGGAGAGAGAGGGGTGACAACTGTCAAACTACAGGCAACAGAAAGAACTTGGCATGGCTTAGAACAGAAATGCTGCAAAAGTCTGACAAATCAACTGGAAAGAGTGATGCATGGTGAACTATGCCAACTTCTGGCAAAACTAGGCTGCAATGTGTGGATAAACTTTTACGTTTATGTAGCAACTTTGAATCTGCAATGTTGTCTTGAAAGCATAGAAAATACTTAACAAGATGGTCAATCACTGCACAAACCTGTGGCAAGAAAATCTCCATGTTGACAGAAAATACATTGCAACTAAACTGCATTGTATCTGATTTCCCCAGATAACGATAACCCACACTATTTACGTTTGGCAGTTTCAGGAAATCGTAAATTCTGGTTCTTTCTTGGGTGTTTATGAAGTAAACTCGTGTTAGCTGTTACCTATCGCTAGAAACCTATCAATATTGCGCATTATTAGTTGGGCGAACTTTATTAGGGTAATAAATAATAATACAACTTTACTAGCATAACTGCTAGAGTTTGGTCATCAATACCGAACCACGACACTCGTAACCCCTTTACGTTGCTACCTCGTCTAACTGCAGCGTTTCCAGTTGCATAATAAACTCGATTTAGGAGTCAAGCAAACTTACCGACTGTTTTTAGCTGCTAGATAGCAAAATGACAAAGAAATCCTGCTGAGCTAAACTGGCTGGTCAACTAGCCGCCCAGCTAACGTTAGCCAACAAGCTAATTAGCCACCAGCAGTTTCGGTCGCTCCAAAACACAGCCCAAAGAAAATCCCACAAGGATCGTCCTAAGAGAGTAACATCTGTGCGTTCACACCGACACCCGGGCCGATATCAATAATACGTGCTGCGCTGTATACCGTCCAAGTTGTCGAATGTGTCTGCTTTAGCGGCTAGTTTGTTGACAGCTGATTCAGAAGATGCCTGCTGCTCAGTACTCTGTCTGCTGCCTGCTGTTGGAGCTCAATTCAAAAAGCAACGCAAACAAGGAGCTCGCGCTCTGATTGGACGAGAGTCACTGAGAGCCCGTGGCTTCCGTATGACGAACCCGCTGATTGGTCAGTTCATTCAAATCACAATGCGCACATGAAGCCTTCATGAGCAGTCGGAAATATGTTTATTATCACAGTAAAGTGGATACTATGACGGGCAAAAAAGAAACTTCATTACAAAAAATGAATTAAAAATCATTCAAGAATATAATTGTATCAACCTGTAAGAAAACGGTGACTTTATTATATACAGTGTCGTATATCCTCACATATAAGGTGTAACAAACTTATTTTCCCCCTTTCTTTTCGTTTATGTTTACATTACGATTTCTTATAATGTAGCCATCTAGATAGCGTTAATATTCTATTTATAGTCCACTGAAGAGAGAGAGAGAGAGAGAGAGAGAGAGAGAGAGAGAGAGAGAGAGAGAGAGAGAGAGGTGGGGGGGGGGGTTCATTTGACATCTACATTTAGGACCAGCAATATGGGGAGGAAGAGTTTACGAGGAGTACTTGAAGGCAACAATATTAGAGGCAAACTGAAACTACCGAAGTCTCGCTTGCCAACCTCCCCTCTAGGCTACCTGAAACTTTACCTGAAAAACTAAGATTTGTTTAAAGTGAGTGACTGGGAAGTTCAGAAACTGACCCCAGAAAGCCCAGAGCTACAAAGCTGGGAGGATATTCATTATTCATCTCCCACACTGAGATTTTCTTGAGATTGTGAACTTTTTATGAACACATGTAATGCAATCACTGCTGAAAAGTCATTGTAATATTCAAATTATTTTTTTATGGTCACTATAAACTTTATAGTAACCACCTTAGTTATAGGCCTACTATCGATCTCCTAATACACGTGTCAAACTCAAGGCCCGGGGGCCAAATCCGGGCCGGCACTTCATTTTATGTGGCCCGCAAGAGCTAGCAAAGAATACAATTTGTACAATACAATTCTAATTCTAATGAGTTCTAATAGTTGTAGGCTACTAGGCCGCTCGATTCCTAGTATTATAAAATGGGGCATGTGGGCAATGTTCTCTGTTCTCGGAAGTGATGTCATCAGTGATGTCACTTGAGCAATTGTGGATTGTGGCATCACTGATGATGTCATAGACATTGTGGCATCATCAGTGATGTCATAAGAGCAATTGTGATGTCATCAGTGATGCAAAGTTGTGACATCATCAGTTTGTGACATCATGAGTGATGTCATAAGAACAAATGAGCCCACACAGAGATTGAGCTGCAGGGCGGGTATGCGAGCTGCAGTCCAAGTTTTCCTGTTTGCCCCCATGGCCCTAAACGGAAGTGATGTATTGTGGGCGTTCCCACACGGACTGACTGTAGTTATCGTGCATTCCTTTATAACTGGGGACTGGTAATCTTACGACTTCAAAGGTCATGAGCTGGGCGGTGACGTCATCAGAGC
Organism: Poromitra crassiceps; assembly: GCF_964638095.1. Classification (NCBI taxonomy): domain Eukaryota; kingdom Metazoa; phylum Chordata; class Actinopteri; order Beryciformes; family Melamphaidae; genus Poromitra; species Poromitra crassiceps. The sequence continues at coordinate 39,610,508 of NC_139632.1, forward strand.
TGGTATGTCCCATTCCAAACTCGTAGGAGTCTCAGCAGCCCCAACCTCAAAAATCCAAGATGGCTGCGCCGCGCAACAACAGTAGTAGTATAATCGTAGTAATGTTGTTTAGCACTTCTGTTTTGTTTGTGTCTCATTAAATCAGCTGTACACACAGCACTGCCTAACATCTATCTGTGTGGACATGAGGCTGCAGTGTTTGTATGCGCAAATTGCCGCGAAATGCCATGTTGTCAAATTTATTGCTAACAATGGCTAACAATGGCTAGCCTGGCTAGCGACTGGATCTGACCAATGAACAGTGAACTTCCCAGCTCAAGTTTTCTGCAAATGGAACGCTAACAAAACGGATGTGATGTCATTTAGCCTCCACATCCCAGTTATTTTGCGATAAAGGAACGCACCATTATTGTCAGTGGAGTGGGCAGATTCAAAGATATGGGGACCAACGTGTGTCTGTGATACTCAATAGTGAGTTTATATTGCCCGTGTTGTGGTTTATGTTTTGTTTTTTGATCTTGTGGTGTCTCTATAAAATAGCTTATTCCTAAAATATTCTGATTAATAATAATATAATAACAATGAATAACTTTTTAAATAACTTTTTCCATGCCTCACGTTGTTAGCTAGCGAGCCGATGCACGCGTCCTGTTGCATTTATGCAGGGCGAGTCAGTCTTCTTTACAAACGGTTATACCTGCAAACCCAGAGCCAGATTAATAATAGAATTTGTGATGCTTTGGTTTGGATTGCAGCTGTCAAAGCAAAGCAGATGTGAGGAAGACATTTCCACGGGGCTTGTGCGAGCGAGAGCAAAGCAGCTCTTCCCCAGCATGAAGTCTGTTCCAGGGCAAGACTGATGCTGGATTCCTCTCAGGCACACTGCAGCTTTTCTGCCTGAGGTGAGCACATCTGATACCTCTCTCTCTCTCTCTCTCTCTCTCTCTCTCTCTCTCTCTCTCTCTCTCTCTCACACACACACACACACACACACACACACACACAAAACACACAAACAAATGGCACGTTTGTATTGCTATACTTGGTGTGACTCGAGGACCTTGCATTAACTATAATCTTAAACCCTAAATCCTTTTGCTGTCACCATAAAATGAGAAATGGCCATTGTTATTTTCTGATATTTTGAGCTCAAATTGCTTTTACTTTCAGGGAAATGGCACATTTAGAGTGGCTATACCTCATCCATTGTGTATGAGTGTACGTAATGAACATCAGGAACCCCACCCCTAAGACACACACACACACACACACACACACACACACACACACCCCAAAGTGTCAGCATGGTATGGCAGTGAAGACAGTTTCCATCTGACGCCATTCTTTATTTATTTATTACTTCTGAACAGTCCCGCCCATACCAACATTCCATTTCAACTGGAAATACAGCAAATCTTTGAAGCAAGTTCAAGTTCAAGTTGACTTTATTAGGCCCCAACAAAACGCTGTTTCCTTGTGACTTTAACCTAAACCTCGTCCTAATCAATCCTAAACTCAAGTCTGAACCCTAAACTAACCGTCAGAGGAAGCGAGGAGCAGCAAAATGTCCTCACTTTGCAGGATTTTACTAACCTCTATATTTATGATGCAATCAGACAGACACAAAGTGAAAAAAAAAACACACACACACACACACACACATGCCTTGGCCCTCTGAGCAGCAAGACTGACTTCCAGCGCTAAAAAAATGTCTTTGTCTGGATTAGTATGCTCATCACATTCACACTGTCGGCTCACTGACACACACACACACACACACACACACACACACACACACACACACACACACACACACACACACACACACACACACACACACACACACACTGTCTCTCTGCATTCAGCCCGAGGTTGGCTGTGTGGAACAAAGCTTTGTGGAGACCTTACCTTCTTTATATCCAGCGTTGTCCTCTTCCACACTTCCTCCAGCTCAGTTCTCTGCCCAGGTGCCCAGGGCCGGGTATCTTTCCCGGGCCGGAGACAAAATGATCCTATATGGCCCAAACCCTCCACCATCCAATTAACTTAGACAAGTAGGGGCCTCCAGGCCTGGGTCAACCTGTCCCCACCCTGTCGGCAGGCCTGTCTTTGCCCTCTGCCCTCTGCCCTCTGACTCTCACACACACACACACACACACACACACACACACACACACAAGCACGGACATGGGGGCAGTTTGCTGTCCCTTTTTGAGAGGTAGTGTTAAGCAGGGTTGGCTATTCATTTCAGTTGTAGTAACTTTGGCGTGAATGGAAAAGCTAATTTGGGACGAAATTGGGCAATGAGTAGCCTATTAGAGGCAATGGGCAAACTGGGCAATGGGCAAGTGTAGACTAACTAAATTTAAAAGTTGGAGGATTAAGCAAGCGAGCGCTTGCTAGCTTGCTGGTTTAAATGTTAGGCCTATACATTTACATCAGCTTAAAAAGATGGTAAACTCAGTAAACTATATGTTACTATGAATTAACATTGTGATAAATTCATATAGCCTATCCTACCCAGCATTGTAAATATCAACAGTAGCCTATCAGCTACTTTTTTTTTATTCGGTAGACATGAACGTCGGTAACATATTATATTGCTATTATCAATAGCCTAGCTAGAGAGGCAATAAAAATGTTTAAATCAGAAATATATGAAATTAATAATTCCCAAAACAGTTATTTTTGAGTGTGTAGGTGGGGATAGGCTCTCCAGCAACACACGGTTTGATGACACTTAGTTTTCATGGCATTGGAGAGAAAAGTAAAACCAGCTAGAACACATTTAAAATCCAGGGCAGTATTTGTCTCTTCTACATATTTTGGACATAAAAAAAAAAAAATCTGTCTCTGTGTCATGCACTTATCATGCGCTCTGTCATGCACTTTCCAGTGTTGACACAGTCTGCAGATAGCCTGTGGTGCAATACCCTCCACAACGTTGCAATTGTGGACTCTGGCTCAGCGGAGCACGCATACAAATCCTTGGCTGTTATATATTTTTGTAAGCCTGCCGTGATGTTAGTTGTGTGAGTGTTTTCATCATCAGACTGTAACATGGGAAGAAACAAGAACTTTAGCCAGCAGGCATACAGAGGGACTGGAAACAGAACCAGACGGTTCTTTTAGGCTACCCCACAAACACCCGCACCTGAGTCATATTTTTTTATGAGGTCCAATTTCTTTGACTTGATTTTCACAACACACACATCACATAGCCTACACACACTATAGGCTATTCTCACATGTGGGGAAAAAGAATGAAAAGCGGGGAAAAGGGCATCGGCATAAGACGCAAATGTATTTAGAAGTGTTGAAAAACGTATAAAACATAAACTGTGATTTCTCAAACATTTCTGAATTGAGGTGATCGAGTCCTAAAAGTGGCGACTTGTTTCAAATTGAAATGGAGTGTCTAGCTTAAAGTATGAAGGAGCAGTTAGAGTTCAAAGAGGGCACCATGAACTACTGCACCCAGAAGTCATTGAAGCAGTTTTGTTTACCAACACTGATATACATCACCATAATCCATAAAGACAGACATTATTAGAGATTAATAGAGATTGATTGCACAATGGACTTTCCACTGAGGAGAGAAAAACAAGACTTAATTAAGTTAAACATCTTTCCATAAACTTATGATGAATGAACGAACAAACCAACAGGAGACCGATCCGATCCGTCCGTCCCTTATATTTTTATTATGTGGGTTATGTTTTGCTTATGCTGCTTTCCTCAAGAAAGGCTGTGAGAGGCAGTACGACGTCATAATTCATTTGTAGCCAATCATGTTAGACTCCAAATAAAAATGTAAACACTCATCTTCCCAAAAGAATGTGATCACAATCCGCTCACCTCCACATTTAAATGTAAAATCCGGTGAGAAAACCTAGTCCTGACTAAACAAAGTGGCAGGGTGTCTGTACCTGGACCCTGTGGAGGGAGGCACTGTTGAGATATTCTCCAATGTATGTTAATATTCGTCTAGCTATATATATATGAAAATCCTCAGAAGCCTCTAAACTGTTTATTCACACATGAAAATCGAACCTTCAAAAGTTGTTTTGTCTCCCGAAGAGCGTCGTGTTTAGATCCCGTTGACTCTTAAGGCCCTGGGGGTTTTCTTGGGACTCGTAAATGATCCAGTCCTTCCTATTTATGCAAAACCTCTGCAGAAATGCGCCGTTTTACTATAATATGTCCGCATCAATGTGTGTTTGTATTCACATATTGTGCAGTTTAGGTGAGATGGACTATGGAGAGGGAAATAGGTAATCAACAACACATATTTCTTGTGTTTTATTTTAATTCATCATTGTATCATTGCCATGAAAAGAGAAAAAAAAAGAAAAGAGACGGGCGGAGTTTTCCTTATAATGTGTCTAAAGATGTTTAAACATAGAAATTGTACATTATCAGCTTTATTTTAGCATTCAAAAGTAGCGCGAGCCTCCTTCCTGGCTATTCATTGGCTAATGAGTCACACATTTTGGACCTCGGCTGACGCCACTCTCTTACTAGACTTACTAGATTGCTCTGGTCTGGGGTCACTAGAGTTTTGTGATGTCAAAGTGGTGTCACAAGGTTGGGAACCACTGGCAGCACAATAATCTATTTGCTTATAATATACTGAAATAGACTCTCCCTTCCTACACAGTGGTGGCAAGGGAAGGGAGCCTGCTGCTTAGACACCGACCAACGGCGACCACCATGTAACTGAAGGTCACAGGTTCAAATCTCTGCAACGGCTAATGTGTCGAGGAACGAGGCATTGACCCCTGACCCCTCTGCTGAAACCTATCCCAGCATATCTGCCTCACAGAGGACCAAGCAAAGAAGCAGATTCCTATAGCTACCACATGTGAGATGTGGAGGGAAAGTCCATGCAGACTGGTCTGGCGTGCACGCAGGCACACACACACACACACACACACACACACACACACACACACACACACACACACACACACACACACACACACACTTAATCCAGTCTTGGGAGTTGCAGCAGCTTCTTTCTTCTCTCCCTCTGCAGCCCACGGACTAAATATTCAATGCGTTACCATCTCGACCTCTGCCTCCGCTCCAGGCCCAGACTGAATCTACCTTTAGGCTACCACAGTCAGCTGCTCAGTAAATACTGCTGTAATGTGCAGCTGTGGTGTGTGTCTGTGTGTGTGTGTGTGTGCGTGTGTGTGTGTGTGTGTGTGTGTGTGTGTGTGTGTGTGTATGTGTGTAATAGGGCACGCACAAACATATTTTGCCAGGACTGTCTGGTTGAGGATTTGGTAGAGAAGAGGCTTACAGGAGGATGATATGGTTGAAATCAATATGATATGAATTTTCATGATATCCATATCACGATATGGTTCATGTATGCAAAATCATGTGAAACAATCAAATTAATCTTAATCTCGTTGAACTGAATGGTAATGTTAGGTGTGATATCAAACAAAACTGAAATTTTCAAATAATATTCATCAATCATTTTATTGCTGTTTTCAGGTAAATATTTGCTGGTCATCATCAATTTAAACAGGAGAAATATGTCATGATGAGAAACAGAGCGTCCCTCGCCACGCCCGTTGCACTGGCAGTGCTCATAGAGACAGTCCGCATGTCTGGGAACGCCCATACAGGCTCTAGGAACGCCCACAATAGACATTGGTTAGCTGGATCAGCCTGGCTGGGGGCGTGGTCAGGGTGGGGTAAAAACCCCCGTTCTATCCATTCAGCAAAGTTAGAATTTAGCTGATAGCCCGGCCCAGGCAGACACGATCGGGGATTTAACCACCGCAGTAAACGCACATCTGAGCAGACGTCTTGTGTTCTGCTCTAGAACCCCCAAACATGTAGTTTAGAGCCGCAGCACCGTCTTTTGGTGAGTCAGCCCTTTGAGATATATGGGCGGTTTTACCCCACTCGCGCGCCAGCCGTTTAACATTTTGTGGGCGTTCCCAGACATGCGGACTGTCTCTATGTCTCCTCCTCCTCCTCGTCCTCCTCCTCCTCATCGCTCATTTCTACCGTGCCTCGATCGTTGGTTTGCCCTCGAGGTCACAGACGCAGCTCGCACACTATCATCACAATATGATTCCACTGAAAGACGATAACGACAATACTGAATTATCGGCTAAAACCCTACGACAAAATATCTTCAGCAGCAGATGAAAAAAGGAAGGAGTCCAAATCCACCTCTGTGTCAGTGGAGTCTGAGGCCGGCGCGACAAATCTGAAGCATTTCAAACTTTATAACACACATCTCCTCTGAGTCCTCTCTCACTCTTTAAACGATAATTCCATCTCGGATATAAAAGAGAAAGAAAGCGAGCAGCAGTCAGACAGAGGGAATACATGATGCTTTTTAAGTCCAACATTAAACGCTTGTTCCTTCGTCTCGACGGAGCTGCGGCGGCCTGATGCCGTGATGGGAATGCTAACGATGCCGAGGCGACCTGCGTGCTCACTGATCACTGACAAAACACATCACATAGGCTACTTGAATGTACAGAGAAAAGTCATTCACACGTATCACTTTGACGGCTGGGCCGGTGTCATGCCGAGTTTTGTACCCCCGCCGCCATGGGGGGGACGCACCGACAAGGAGCCTTTATTTCGAAGATCACTTGTCTGAGGAGCTAGAGGACACAGCCAGGTGCTGGGAAAAAGATAACGGTCTCTTCTATTCTCTGCGTTGTGTTCTCTCTCTGTCTGGGGGGGCTTCTTCGCTCTCCAAGTACAGAGTTTGATCTGTTGTTCAGCAGATAGCGAGCAGAAAGCCCAAAATACTCTCCTCATTCACGGGTCCGGGGATGACGACAGACCGAAGGGAGCGAGCGATGAATGGGAACTCGAGGAAAGCAAATGCTTTTCTTTGGGACTGGCAAGAGATAATATTATCACCACAAGGGACTTTAACTTTTCATCCCCCGCTTTTAAGAATAGTCGATTTCTACCAGATAAGCAATATATTCCAAGAACTGGCATCGGTGCAGCAGTGATTTTTTAGAAACCATGTTGCATACTGTAGTTCCTCTGCTAAATGTGGTAACATCAATAAATCATTACCACATTCATTTGGAAAGATCAGCAATATTATGCTACAGAGTAAACAAGGCCATCATGAGATTAGTAGCCTCTCTACACGCTGTGTTTTCCATTGAGAGACACCACGTCAGATTTGACGGGAAATCTGTTCGATTTCTTTACAAAACAAGTTAGAGGGCGCTGTTCCTCCAGAGCAAACGCAGCTAATACAAACATACAGCTTTCAACATTTCTAGCAATGGCAGATGGTGGAAGGAGTGTGCAAGGCAGATGGAAAGATAATTTCCAACATGTTTATTTTCGTCAGGGAGCGTTTTCACTCTCCGCAAAGTAATACACAATTGTATTCCAAATCCACTAACAGCATAGTTTCAACGTCTTACCTGGTCAGAATACATACTGACTGTTCCTCTCTGTGACAGACAGACAGGCAGCAGCAGGGGGTTATGGGAAAAGTAGTCTTTCATTTTGAGACGCACACAATGCTACACCGAGCATCTTTAAGTATGCCGTATATCAAATCAGAAATATGCATGCCCGTCTAAAACCTTGGAAACACCGTCTATAATACAAAAACAGGATGACACATTTTGTAAATGCATATTATCAAGTAAGCAAGGCAAAGTCTTAAATATGTACATTACAATGGCAGATTGTACTTTATACACTAGATACATTCTATGTATGCAGGGGAGGGAAGTGACAGTTGGATGCAGTACGATAGAAATATTTTCTTTACAAAGATACAATAAGATTTGCATTTCAGACAGGATACACAAAATATACAGCATGTTCAAGGCTTGTGTTTCACTGCAGTCAGACTGAGTAATATCAAAATACTCCTTGTGATGTTTAGTAGACTGCTGCCTTCTGATACAGAACCCTTCAAACTACAGCTCCCTCAATCACATAAACATGGTCTAAGTCGCTTGCAGACACAATCATTTTGTTTTCTCAGAGTGTAACAAAGTATAAAAATTCTGACATGTAATTTATGCATTCAGTCGAATCCAGGTGAACATTTGGTTACAGTAGCTCATTGGTAGCGTGGTAAAACCATATAGAACGTGAACTCACATTCTGTTCGTTCTGTAGATCAGTCTGGCTTCCAGCTTGCCCACAGGGATTCCAGTGGGCGGGACTACTTGCCCTGACAGACAAACTCCTTCAGCCAATCAGCATCGCCAAATCCAATCCAAATCCACTCGGAAGAACGCAGAAAACATATTTTCCACGGAGAAATTGGTTCATACTCTTGTTCTTGTTTAATTGTTGTTATTGAGTCTCTTTCTGCAATAGCTGCACTTACGGCTGTGTTTACTCTAACATTAACGTTACCGCTCGTTGCTTCGGGAGCCCCCATACTGTGTTGTCAGCGGCATCGCTGATTGGCTGGTTACATTGTCATCTTGAAGGCATGGTCCCTGATTGGCCCGTGCGCTTTGTAATTTCTGGAAATGGCTGTGGGCGGGCTGGAGGCCACCAGACTGATCGGCAGAACGAAACAGGACGTGAGGTCACGTGATCAGTCTGGTTTACCATGCTAGCAAATTGGTTGATGTCTTTCACATTTTGTAACACAAATGACAGTTGCAGCGTAACGGGAGCTGAACAAATCTGTTACAAGTAGAAAACAGTCGGGCTACTTCTTTGTGAATAAGGTGCTGCTGCTTGGATTCCTCAATCCACAGACTTCAAACCTGCCAGCAGAAGAGAGGCACATGCCAAAAGGTTGCGAGAAGGGTTTATAGTATAGGCTACAGCAATAGTATACAGCAATCATACAGAAAATGGATCTTTACATTGTACTTACACAAAGAACACTGATGTCTATTTACATTTGTCAAAATATCTTAGTCGGAGTATGAAGGCGCCTGATCTGACTGTTGCGAGTTTATTTAAGAACAAGGTTTTTTTCTGAGGAGTGAAACAGACAGACAGCTGATGATGTTAGAAAACACCGACGGCCCGGGTGCTGCCTGCTAAAAACACACTTTTTCCCTGAAAATAATCACATGATCCAAGCTGCTCCCTGACTTGTTGCACGACATTTTCGAAAGAGGACTTAAGTGTGATCCGGTTGACTAATTGTTAACGAACGCTAATAAGTTCTGCTTGGAACATCTCGGTTTTCGGGGATGGACTTCTAAAAACTTGAACTGAACTTCTAAAAACCTGAACTGTCCGTCGGATCCGGCAGGAGGGCCCACGCGGTACTCAGATCCTTCCAAGAACTTTCAAGGTGAGAGAATACAATCAATCCAGTCTCTGATGGAGCGTGTGTGTGTGTGTGTGTGTGTGTGTGTGTGTGTGTGTGTGTGTGTGTGTGAATCAACAGGACGCTGCTGAAGCGATATCACAAATAGCCCCATGTGCATAAATGAATATGAACTTTGGTAACTGCAAATACGTATGGGAGAAGGTTGATGCGAGCGTAATTCACATTTGGGTTGCTGATAGCTAGGGTAGGATCTTATCAGAGTTATAGCAGATAAGGTAGGAGTGTTTACATGTGCACCAATCAGAAAGAGGATATGTAAATATCCCCGCCTGTGGATAGTGACTGGCATGCGGCATGTACTGTAGCAAGTGGCACTTTGTGCTCTTAAAGGAATAGTTCACCCAAAAATGAAAGGTGAAGTTGGTCCATAAAAACAACTGAAGTCAGTGGGGACTAGTTCTCCAGAGTTCCAAAAATACCTATATTATATTTAGACCATCATTTAGTGACAATCTGAACTACAGCTGAATTTGCAACAAATAATGACGTGTAGCTCTTTGTATTCACAGTGTGATTGTTTGGCTGTTTTTGGTTTGGAACTCTAAAGAGGTCCACATTGACTTCGCTTTTTTGAGAAGGCTGCTATGAAGTTGTGCTGGCAACCCTCCATGGATGACGTCACCTGTGTGTCACATGGCATTAGGGTGAGTAGATGATGTCACCTGTGTGTCATGTAGCATGCGGGTGAGTAGATGATGTCACCTGTGTGTCATGTAGCATGCGGGTGAGTAGATGATGTCACCTGTGTGTCATGTAGCATGAGGTGAGTAGATGATGTCACCTGTGTGTCATGTAGCATGAGGGTGAGTAGATGATGTCACCTGTGTGTCATGTAGCATGCGGGTGAGTAGATGATGTCACCTGTGTGTCATGTAGCATGCGGGTGAGTAGATGATGTCACCTGTGTGTCATGTAGCATGAGGTGAGTAGATGATGTCACCTGTGTGTCATGTAGCATGAGGTGAGTAGATGATGTCACCTGTGTGTCATGTAGCATGAGGGTGAGTAGATGATGTCACCTGTGTGTCATGTAGCATGAGGGTGAGTAGATGATGTCACCTGTGTGTCATGTAGCATGAGGGTGAGTAGATGATGTCACCTGTGTGTCATGTAGCATGAGGGTGAGTGGATGATGTCACCTGTGTGTCATGTAGCATGAGGGTGAGTAGATGATGTCACCTGTGTGTCACATGGCATTAGGGTGAGTAGATGATGTCACCTGTGTGTCACATGGCATTAGGGTGAGTAGATGATGTCACCTGTGTGTCACATGGCATTAGGGTGAGTAGATGATGTCACCTGTGTGTCACATGGCATTAGGGTGAGTAGATGATGTCACCTGTGTGTCACATGGCATTAGGGTGAGTAGATGATCACAGAATCTTCATTTTTGGGGGAACTATTCCTTTAAAGGACAGCTTGTGTCATGGAGCACACATAAAGACACAAGGAACAGTCTTTAACTGATGCTGTGTGGTTTGACCAGTGTTGGGCTGTAATATATTACTCAGTAATATTCATACTTTAATATAGGCCAATTACCTTTCCCAGAACACAATTTGTTTTTTGTCCTAGGTAGGCAAATAAATAAAAGCATGCAGTTTGGGGCTGATTGTTGACTCCTGTGAGCTTAATTTATAGTTCCAATAAAGTGGATTCAGTTCTAAAAGGAGCTGGCTAAACAGGTTGTACGTCACCTTTCGGAAGATAGGGGGGGTAGCGAAAGTAATATAGTAATATAACAAGTAACGTAACTAATTACCTTTGATACCAAGTCATAAGTAATGTATTATTATTATTATTATTATTACATTTATTACAATATTACTCCTAATATTTACAGTAATAAGTAAAAAGTAATTGATTACTCTTCCTGAGTAACTTGCCCATCACTGCGTTTGACACTCCTTTATGTGTGTCCAGAGACTTTCCATCACATCTCCTCTGGCAGCGTCAGATCGATGGTCTCATCAAACCAGAGGACGTGCAGCTAAAAGGCACTGCAGAGTTTCCTCCTCATGCAGGGAAGGTTTCCAACATAAAACATCCACACTCCCAAAACAATTACTAGCATGAGAGACAAGCTCCTCTCGTCTGTGACGATATAAGTAATATAGTTTCTACACAGAGCAAATAACGACTTTTTTCTCTCTCTCTCTGCTACTGCACTAACAGCAAATCTGAGATGTTACCCAACCTTTTCCAAGCATTTCTTACAGATCCTTTGCGAGTGTGTGGGGTTTTGAGAGCAGGTCTTATCTAAAGTCATGTTGCAATGCCATTACATGGGTCGCAGAAAGGCCAGCAGGTTCTAGGTTCTTTTTGGAGACTGGAGCTACTTTGACATGTTTGTGGTTTGAACCTGAAATGCCTCGGCAGGATCTGGCCTGAAACGTTCGGGGTTTTGCTTCAGTGCAGCTTAGCAGCAAAAAGAGGGCACCTTGCAGAGGCCTATTTCACAACCAGGACACAGAATTCTGTCTCTTTTTTTGTCCTCGGGTGATCCGACTCCATCGACTTGAGAAATGGGATTGGAGTTTTTTGGGGTGTTCCGACCCAACCGCTCGGGCGTGGTATTGCAGTTCTGTTGCAACATCTTCTGCATCAATCAGACGTGGGATCTGCAATTCTCCGAAGACGAGCCCCGGTACTTGTAGTTCCTTGCATCAAGAGTCATATATGGCTTTCCCATTGTGGCGCCCAGGCATGTTTAAGTTTCCAGCCTTTTCCAGAAGGGTACGTCAAAAAGTTCAAATGAAGTCAGACATGAAAAACTACGGTTGATAGGCCACGTTTGTGGTCCAACGTGGAGAACTACAGTAGAAAACCGACGGTTGGCAACGTTTTTATCGTTCCACCTTGGAGGAGCACAGTTGTCAGCCGTGTTCGCGGTCCGCCCAGAACAATAATCGGCCATGTTTGTAGTCCGGGAGAATGGCAATAGTTCACGTTCATCTGCTGTCCTGGGACACGTCACCCCAGGTACTGGCCTCGTTGTCGTCTGAGTCTGACAGTGCCGCCGTGCAGAGATCGCTGAAGATATCTGCGGGGAGGGAAAAAAAACAACAAGAATAAACGCACAAGTCAAGCTACAACTTTTGATTTAGCATCGTTATGATGTAATACAGCAAACAAGCATGAGGGCATGTGGGCGTTCAAGACTGTGGCATTCAAACACAGTGTTTAAGAAGGGGGATGCACAGGCCTGGCCGCAGTGCCGATAAAACATCACAGACCAAAACAATGCAGCTTTAATAGGAGTGTAAAACAAGGGGACATCATGGTGAGACGTTCCTTCTGCAACAATATCAGCCGGTAGAGAGCAGAAAGAATTATATGCAGACCGGGGCAGCCAATCAAAACTGAGACAGGTAAAGAGGGTTGTTTGTAAAATGGCTTCCACTTAGCCAAAATTCCGCGGGTCAACTGCCAGTGTGTGGAGCTCTGCCCTCCTCAAGCACCAAACCCCCCCCCCCCCCCCCCCCCGCGGAGACAGAGGACCACAGAGGAAGAAGGGGACGTGGGGGAGGAGAGAGAGGTGGAGGGGATGGAGGGATGGTGGTTACTTGTCTTGAAGAGGGGGGGACAGAGCTCCATAACCACATAACAGGCAAGGCCACGACTTAAAGCCCCCCTCCAGTGTGTTTTGTCATTTTTAAGATATTTCATAATGTTTCTGATTAGCCACACTGTTAGCCAAATATGTTTTTGACAAATAACTTCATTTTGTGCCCAAGATCTGCTCAAGTAGCGGCTAAAATGGAACGATGACGTATGACTCAATGGAACGCTATAGTCAACTCGATTCTGAGTGAGGACGTTGAGCTAGCATGTTAACTAGCTACGTTAGCTAAGCCAGCTGCTTGCTGCTGTAAGCACGTTCGCCTGGCCTCAAAACGCCAATGACGCTTGTTAAACATTTCGAATCACGCTCTTTCCAATAGGGGCATCAGCTTTTAAATCCGTTAGATCTGCTTGTTAATAATAAAGCAATAAACGGCTTGCAGCTAAGCTAACGTTACAGAGGGGAACTTGCGCTGTAGGCGGTAGCGCAGACAAAGAGTATTGAAGGCAACAGACGAAGCTCCTGTTGTTTTTTTGACAACAGCGTTGGCGCCATGATGTTGCAATGGAACAACCATTAGCATTCGGTTCTTATCAATGTAAGATCTTTGGTGCAGAGTCAGATGACGTACTATACAGCAGTTGTTAGATCATTTGAATTAGAACAACAACTGTTATACAGGTAGAAAGCTGACTGGAGGAGGGGACTTTATATACTTCAAGGACCAGCCTTCAAGCCGATGTGAGAGGGAGGAGATGGAGGTGTGACAGACAGAGGGAGAGAGAGAGAGAAAGAAAGAAAGAGAGGGAGAATAGAGAGATCAAGTCAACGTCACTTCCTGCCTTTCTCTCGGTACCAGCGTCTGAAAAAATATGAATGATGGTGAACGG
>NC_139632.1:39629293-39636793 GCF_964638095.1 Poromitra crassiceps
GGATTGTAGATAGATAGCAGTCAGGCTATTTTTTTTTAAAGGAATACACCAACATTTGGTAGATTGTCCCATTGGTCAACTTAGTGATGATGTCATGAGAAGATAGACGGCAAAATCATTTCGTTTGTATTTCGTTTGTCCGTTTTCTCCCCAGTTCGCCATACAGTACATACAGTACATGTCCCACCCATGACTGACGTCACGTGGACTGAACAGGTGAAGGGATCTTGGCTTTCACCTGGATTCAACTTATCAGTCACAGATAAAAAACAGGTGCTCCTAATATTTGACCCACTCAATCGGCTGCATGTACAAAGCCTTTGGAGAAAATGCTTTGTCTGTTGAGAAAGAAAGAGTTGAAACAGCATGGGGCGCCATTGAAACAGACCAGCACACTTTACCATAAAAAGCCATCATGAAGTCAGCATGGCGAGAGTAAACAATCAAGTGAGAGAAAATAGAGCCACACAGCACTTCCTTTCTGTGTTCCGTGTTGGGCCTCAATCACACACACACACACACACACACACACACATACAAGTGCTTTGTCTGGGGCAACAGAATGACTGCAACTTCTTTTGACCAGTTCAATATGCCATTGTCGACTAGCCTGGGTAAACCCAGCCCCCAGTGACCTGCTCTCCGGCTTAACCCTGCTCACGAGTCACAAGGTAGTGACTGAGAGCAGGTCTGAGAGCAGGTCACGTGGCGGCTGGGTTTACCCAGGCTAATTGTCGACGTTGGCGGCAGACCATGTGAAACAGGCTCGTCTACCTCCCAGCAAATGGTACGCACGCACACACACGCGCACACACACACACACACACACACACACACACACACACACACACACACACACACACACACACACACACACACACACACACACACACACACACACACACACTCTCATACAACTTGCAAAGGTCAAACAACTTTTATTAAAGTGCAGTCAGTGCCAGTGGGTAACTGTAACTATAACCCTTAAACAGCCCAGGTTACAAAAGTACTGTAAGTAACTCATTCTAGTAACTGTAACTATAACCCGTAAACAGCCCAGGTTACAAAAGTACTGTATGTAACTTATTCTAGTTACTGTAACTATAATCCTTAAACAGCCCAGGATACGAAAGTACTGTATGTAACTCATTCTAGTTACTTTTTCTTCTTTTCTTTTCTTCATTTCCCCCCTGGATTTCTTCCCTCCATTTTCTTCCCTTCAATTACTTGACCAATTCCCCCTGCTGTCCCGGTCGTTGCTCCACCCCCTCTGCCGCTCTGGGGAGAGTTGTAGACTAGCGCCATGCTCCCTCTGATACATGTGCAGTCACCAGCCGCTTCTTCTTCTACCGACCAGAGGAGGCACTAGTGCAGCGACCAGGACACATTCCCTTAATCCAGCTTCCTGTCCCACGCACGGCCAATTGTGCCTGTATGGATGCCCGACCAAGCTGGCGGTAACACAGGGTCTCGAACCTGCAACCCTTGTGTCGGTAGGCTAGTAGGTAAATCTACTGCTGCTCTACCTAGACACCGTTAGCGAACTGCTTTTTCCGGCGTAAAAATACACGATCTTGTTAATGCTACAGTTGGCAAGATTTGAGGCAATGAAACAGCTGTAAAACATGCTCAGGCAGGAAGTGGCGTTGATAAGTTCCTCTGTGAAGCGCCTGCCATCACTTTGTCCCATTGCATCTACTTTACTTTCCAAAATGGGGCTTGAATGAAGCCTTGTAACTCTCTCCCAGAGGGGCGGAGCTAATCCCATGATGTCAGTAGAAAAGGAATCACTAACTGGACAGCTGTATGTCCTGCTCTGTCAAAGGACTAACTGTGGACTACTGTGGACTATTGTGGACTACTGTGGACTACTGTGTTGGCTGTTTGGCAGAATTCACACTCATATAGGGCATATTAGCGTTTCAATGAAATCTTGCCCTTGTAGGAATAAGTTGGCATGACATATCTGCTGTATCATTTTCTGGCCAAATGATGCATAAATATGATAGCTTATTGAGGGCAGAGAGAGTGAATGAGACACTCAACCTGTGTGCCCTAACTAAAATATCTATTCAATGACAGAGTTTATTTTTGTCTTATTTGTGGGATGTGTTTGCTCATGTTGTACGGGCAGCAGACTGGTGAAGCTGTGGCCTTCTCACCTCTCCCTGTGAACAAAATGTGTGCGAACAGTCTCGGATCTCGTCTCAAATGCAGCGCTAAGGCAGTGGTGGGCGGGGCCAGGTTGACATGGCTAAAGTCCCGAGGCGAGCCGACAGGAACTCACCAGTGTCCGTTCTCCGCCTCTTCCAGGAACTGGACCAGGTCGCCCGACTCCAGAGAGAGGTCCCTGGCTGCACGAGACTCGTAGGTCAGCTGCACCCGGAAACGCCCGCTGTCACCCTGCGGAAAGAGGTGACAGAGGTGAATGCTGCATTTCAGGTACAAGCCTGCAAAAATGCAAAAAAGAAAAAAGTGTCAGTTGGCATCACTGGATGTCAGTCAACCGCAACCCAAACCGTCTTCTGGTTGCCAAAGAGATTTCGAGGAACTAGAGGTTGGACCATTCCATGTACACTGTGTGTGCAACTTTCAACCAGAAAACTTCCGTCACCAATTTGAATCTGCAGGCGGAGTTTACTGAAAACAATGAACATCCTGTTACCATATACCGCCAGTAACTCATTACAAAAGTAACATATTACATGTAATATATTACTTTTAGCAGCAACACGGTAATATAACTTATTACCAATAGAATTTCAGTAATATTATACCAGTTACTTGGTCAAGTAACACGAGTTACAAATTGCGTTACATTTTGCACATATCTAAATAAGGATACAATCATTTCCTAATGGAATTGTGTGTTTTTATGCAAATAACCACTATAGATGTCAATAACAAAGGAAAAGGATAACATTTAGAATTTTGCACGGTTTAAACTGACTTCAAGACGGTTGAAATTATTTTTTCGGGATGGTTCCGGGGCGGCGATGTCATTCTGCTACTGCTGTTATTTTGGTGAAAGTCATGCAAAAGCAGTGTAATAGGTAACAAGTTACTCTACACAGACAGTAATATTGTAAAGTAACTTAGTACTTTCGAATGAAAGTAACTAGTAATATGGACGATATGACATTTTGAAAGTAACTTGCCCAACACTGTATACCGCATAGCGCAACAGCGTGAACACAGAATAAGAGAGTGCATGCACATGTGTGTGAGTGTATGTGCATGCGTGTGTGCGCATAACATGCGTGTGTGTGTGTGTGTGTGTGTGTGTGTGTGTGTGTGCGTGTGTGTGTGTGTGTGTGTGTGTGTGTGCGTGTGTGTGTGTGTGTGTGTGTGTGTGTGTGTGTGTGTGTGTGTGTGAAAGAGTGAACCAGTGTGTGTGCCTGCCATTGTGGTATGGTCCTCAGCTCTCCACTGTACATCACACAGATTATAATGGAGCCGGAAAGCCTGACATACCCAACAGACCTGCGCGGGCGGCTCTAATCCTCTCTTCCCTCCTTTCTTAAATGTCAAGTCGTCAGCGGGCGCCGCTAACGAGACGCGCGGCGATGGGAAATAATTAAGCAGAGGAGGGTTCCTCTTTCAGGGGGATTTGGAGGCATGTGTGTGTGTGTGTGTGTGTGTGTGTGTGTGTGTGTGTGTGTGTGTGTGTGTGTGTGTGTGTGTGTGTGCGTGTGTGTGTGTGTGTGTATGTGTGTGTGTGTGTGGGGGGGTGGGTTTAGAAAAAGAGAGGAAAGTGAAGGATGAGTGGAGAGGAAACAGGGGATGTGCGGAGAGCTGTCAAGGGAGGGAGAGTGACACAGGAGTATGATGATTTATGGCCGGGCCTGACTGGACTGGGTCGGGCTGAGCTCAATTTTTCACTCGGGCTCAGAGAAATTCCGTACTACCTACAGTATGTTCCTTTCAGGTTCACAACAGCAATAACGTGGTCATTTCTTCCGTTTTTAGGCCCAAGCAGGGCTGCAGTGTGAGGTAAACAGTAAACACACGTAAACGCCGTTTACCTTTTTAAATACAACACAGCGTTTACTCACCTTTTTACAATGGTTTATACTGGTATCACATGAAACTAGAAGACCTACTGCATCTATCTGTACCAACCATGGTAACCATGTCATGCTAGCTTGACAGGAAGGGGGCTAAATAATGCTCCAAAGTCAGGCTAAATTTTGGCGAGGGAAAAACGGACACGGCCATTTTCAAAGGGGTCCCTTGACCTCTCACCTCAAGATATCTGGATGAGAATGGGTTCTATGGGTACCAAACCCTCTAGAAGGTGGTTCCTCTCTGTTAGAGGCGATGATGATGATGATGATGATAATGATAATAAAATTATATATTTATAGGGATATGATTTCAGTTGTTCTCATACTGTATCTTGACCCATCTTTTTTTTTAAGTCACTACAGCCCTGGAATTCTCGAAGATGCTTTACTGACAATCTGATCAGTAAATGTCGAGGTCAACTGACCAACAGACTAACTAACAGTGTCTCTGTGGACATAAAATCACTTGTGTGTGAACACTTTTATACTATGGCAGACGTACTGTAGCCTTAATAAGCGTTACCTACATTTTTATTGCTGCCCTCCTCTTCTGAGGAGTTGGACAGTTCCTCTGCGCTGGACGGGATCGTCTCAAAGTCCTCGGTGTCCATGGAAGGCAGACGCCGCTGGTTCCAGCCTTTAACAAAACCACAGCACATAAGGTATTAAGCACCAACACGCACATAAGGTATTAAGCACCAACACGCACATAAGATATTAAGCACCAACATGCACTGATAAACTGGGAGGGATGTTACCAGGCCACTAGGCAGTTGTTGGTACTTGATGACAGCTTAATGAGTGTGTGTACACAATATGAAATGACATGCTGTCTGAGAGCGTGTCATTGTGTTTGCAGCACACTATAACTCATGTTGCATGAAGAGCAACCACTAAACAATATAGATAACCGCTCCTTCTGTGTGTCAATGCATCATGGAGACATGATGATCCAGATGATCCTCAGCACATAAACAGGCAATACTATATGGTGAGCCCTAAAAGATAAAGTAACAGTCCCCGCCCACACACACACACACACAAAAGGGGGCGGGGGGGAAAGAAAGAAGATTCAGACCAGGTCTACTCCCTCCCATGTCAGTGGAAACTCCAATGAATCCAACAAACTTCAGAGCTGTGACTGACATGGGAGGAGCGAGGAGATCATGTCTGAACTGTCATTTTGGGGCAAAGTGATTCTTAAAGATCACTCTAAAGATCACTCTGAAATGTAGGAAATCAATCAAATTCTCACAGACATAAAACACACCATATGATTGGTCCATTTGAAGACAGGAACAGAGTAAACCATGAAACATTGAAATAATAATGAAACCATGAGCCAAACAACAAAGCACCCAACACACCAAATAATCAACCAAAATCAACGCAACCGTCTTACCAACGTACATCACGACAAATCAAACTGAAAGCAGCCATATTTGACCATCTCAAAAAAAACAACAGAAGACGACACAAAGTAGGAGACAGACGTGGCTATTATTGTACCATGACCTCTTCTTCTGTGGTGGTTACCTGGTTGGGAGGTGGATCTAGGGACGGTGGAGGTGCCGCCGGCAGCGGCAGCGGTAGCGCTAGTGATGCTTTGGCGTTTCCTGACCGCGGCCATAGCGCCGCGCAACGTATCTGCGTGGAAAGCCAAACGCTATATACCAACCGCTTAAAGGTGAAGTTGTCAAAAGGGCCACCGTACAACATCAGCAACCACAATCCAACACAAGAACGAATAAAACGACACGAGACACATAGAAACACATTTCTAGGAAAATTCAGACTTCCACAACGAAACGGTGCGACTGGTCTACTCATGCAGACATCAACCAAGTAGTCAAAAGGCCTAAAAAACCCAACACATTTCACCATTGAACACAAGAAAGTACTTTATCCACAATGCTCTTTTCATTTGATTCTCATGCAACATCTGTACAAAACCTCACGTCACAGATATGAACACAACACAGTAGAGGTGTCAGAAGAATTCATGTAAGAATGGTTGTTGATTGTTACATGAATCGATTCTGAAATTAATCGTTACTCAACTGAATGTACTCCGAGAGTACATTCAATTTTGAATCGGAAATCGTTTCGAATCGAATGCCAGGAGTGACCCCAGGAATCAAAATCAAATCGTGAGATACCCAACGATTCACACACCCATACAAGAGAGCAGGCAAGACACAGAGGGACATTGTAAATACTACGAGCAGACAGACACACGTACAACACACAACACAACACACACGTGCAACATCATCAAGAGACAACATCATTTCACCAAGATAGGGACATGGAGCTGCAGGCCCAGCATGCATGGAGCCCACAGCACATGCCATGCCATGTGAATGTACCTTCATAACCGAAGGGAGTGGGATCGCTCTTGATCTCGTGTCTCTTGGTCTTTATGCTAGCGGAGAGGGGACCTGGCCAGGGGGAACGCATGGGAGGAGTCAGTGACTAGAAGCTAAGCTAAGAAGGCCTGCACACAGCATGACTGACTTCAGACAGACCAAGTAGTCTCAATAGCTGGTTCATGCAACTGAAAGAGCTGAGATTGGAAAGTCAATTCCTATCCCAAAATTGCACAGTGGTGGTATGTATGTCATACTGGGGCGACTTTACTGGGGGTGCAGTTGCACCCACTAGTGGTCAAATGAAATTTCTGAAACGTCTGTGGCCGACATTGCTGTCTTTCAGAGGCTGTCTGGCTGCTAGAGTGAAGATACTGGTATCATATGAAACTAGAAGACCTACGACATCCACTGGTATCATCAAACCATGTCAAGCTTTTCGGGAAGTGGGCTAAATAACACTCCAAAGTTAGGCTAAGGTTTGGCGAGGTAAATACTGGCATGGCCATTTTCAAAGGGGTGCCTTGACCTCTCCCAGCATGCATTTTTCTATGGTCTTCCCCAAGGTCTTGGTGTCTTAATGTGGTATTTTGGAGGGACTTTTGACCTTTTGTAATTCAAGGCCCACTTCTGATTGTTGAAATCATTCTGAGGACCACCTTCCCAAATAAATGGCGCTCTGAGGCCCAGTCGACCATGGCCCAGTGGTTGAGAAAGACTGTATGCAGAATATATAAGGAGACAATCATTGTTTTCATCATTATAAAGCCACAGCATAGTAAAGAGGATATGAATGTGATGTGTGTGTACTGTAGTTCTTCATAGATCTAGCCTCTTCATTTTGCTCTCAAAGGTGCACGAGATTGATGCATTTTACTTTGCAATGTAAAAAAAAAAATCTTTCCACGGGGGAAACAACCCCCGGACCCCCCTAGAGGTTATGCATTGCATTGCTGTCTCATCTTGCACCCCCCTGGGTGCAACGCCTCTAATCGCCTTTAATTTAATAAACATTTTATATATATATATATATATATATATATATATATATATATATATATATA
>NC_139632.1:39641793-39661793 GCF_964638095.1 Poromitra crassiceps
GGCGAGATCGGCCCGATGCCAACGAGAGGCTCTGACAGAGAAATGTCTATAATGTTTGGGGGGGAGGGGTTCAAAGGTCAAAGCAATGGCGGCGATCACATTCTGGAGACTGGAGAGTTTAAGGCTGAACGAGCGGGGACAGAGGCAATTATATAACAACACGATAATTATAACGAGGATGATAATGACGATGACGTCTTCTTCAGTAACAAGATGATTGTCTCCAACAAAGATATCGATGACGACGATAATGTGACAGCAATGATTATGATTATGATCATAAAAATGAGACTTCATTTCTAATCAACGCCTATCACAAAGGGCTATGTGCCAAGATGCTGAAGACAAAGAGGATGACGACGACAACAAGGATGATGATGATGATACCGGTGATGATGGCGATGATGTCATGCCATTACCTGCGGGGAGAGACCTCCTATTGGACAGACCCTGCAAGGTGAAGCGTTTCCTAGCGTTAGCGGCCGATTGGCCGGCTGAGGCGTCGGCTGGGGAGGGGGGAAGGGGGGGGGGGGGAGCGAGAGAGAGAGAGTTAGTGCAGCAGGGTAAGAAGGAAAAAGGGAAGCAGTAGGGTGTTAAAGAGCAGGAACCTAAAACAGGGGTTCTCTAAATGGGGTCTGGGGGACCCTCCTGGAGGGTCTGGGGACCCTCCTGGGGTCCTTGAGGTCCCCAGCAAGGCAATCAACCCCCCAATTGTGCAAGTAGAGCTGCTCAGTGGCCGCTAGTCACTTAAAACAGACGGTTGGCTCTCGCAATTTTCAAATGCTTCCGCCTACTGTAAACGTCTGTACTTCGATCTGGGAAAACTTGGTCAAAACGGAAAGAGAAACTCAGGGAAAATAATGAGCCTAACCGAAATTCCTCCAGTCTGAAGCATTTCCCCCCCCCCCAACTTGCTTTGTCCATGTTCTGTGGGCGTGATGTACAGACTGTTTATGGTGCATTCGCAGAATGTAGAAGAGACAGTCTGGCTTGAGAGGCTAAGTGGCCGCTAACAGATGCAAAATGTAATTATTCACCAATTTAAACTTAATATCCATCCGGTCATCCAGCCATTCAGCCATGAACATCTTATTTCAAAAATGATTCGCTGTACGATACTCCCATCCTAAAAACCCATCGCGATAATGTGACCTCACATTCTGTTTGCTGGACTTCCAGCTACCAGAATGATTTCAGTGGGTGGGAGTCTTTGCCTTGACAGACAACTCCTTCAGCCAATCCACTCGCAAGAACGGCGAAAATGTCTTCCGTCGAGAAACTCAGCTGGTGCATAATCCTGTTCTTGTTTAATTGTTGTTATTGAATCTATTTCTGCAATAACTGGCCGCCATACTGTTTTGCCAGCGGCATCCCTGATTGGCCGGTGACATTGTCAACTATAATGCAGGTCCCTGATTAGCCCGGGCACCTTTTTTTGCACGTTTTTTTAACGGGGGGTTCCTATCTGGAGGAAACCCCAGGGGAGCACGGGGAGAACATGCAAACTCCACACAGAACGACCATTTTGACGAGCCCACCTGGGCCGTATAGGCACTGAGGACATGGGGATGGGGACACACTCTCAGCACCCACAGCGTCCAAGGCCGGAATCGAACCCAGGACCTTCTTGCTGTGAGGTGACAGCGCGACCACTGTTCCACCGTGACCCTTGGAACAGGCACATTGTAATCTCTGGAAATCGCTGGAGGTCTGTCTGCTCTGTGTGTCTGTGTCTGTCTGCTCTGTGTGTCTGGGTCTGGCTGCTCTGTGTGTCTGTGTCTGTCTGCTCTGTGTCTGTCTGCTCTGTGTCTGTCTGCTCTGTGTGTCTGTGTCTGTCTGCTCTGTGTCTGTCTGCTCTGTGTGTCTGTGTCTATCTGCTCTGTGTCTGTCTGCTCTCTGTGTCTGTGTCTGTCTGCTCTGTGTGTCTGTGTCTGTCTGCTCTGTGTGTCTGTGTCTGTCTGCTCTGTGTGTCTGTGTCTGTCTGCTCTGTGTGTCTGTGTCTGTCTGCTCTGTGTGTCTGTGTCTGTCAGGTCTGTGTGTCTGTGTCTGTCAGGTCTGTGTGTCTGTGTCTGTCTGCTCTGTGTCTGTCTGCTCTGTGTGTCTGTGTCTGTCTGCTCTGTGTCTGTCTGGTCTGTGTCTGTCTGCTGTGTGGTTGACGAGCACAGTGACCTTGCTGTGGGAGAACAGACAGTCTGGCCACTCTGCTGGCCTGCTTAACTGTTAAAGCAGATTGGGCCAGAGCAAACAGATGGAGTTTTATCTGTCTCTTCCTCAGCTTGTGGGCCAACACACAGTGTGTCTCTCTCTCTCTCACACACACACACACACACACACACACACACACACACACACACACACACACACACACACACACACACACACACACACACACACACACACACACACACACACACACACACACACATGAAACAATGGTACCTGTATGCAGTTACTGCATACTACTATGAATAATTTCAGTTGAAATATTTTTCTTATTTTGCCCAGTGAATGTTTACATTTTGAAAAGCATTGTATTTATGTCTGCATCTAGTAGGCATAATAATGTGTTAATTCCATGACTGGAGATGTTCTCTGAAACTAGGTGCGGGGGGGAAATGTGAGCATATACCGGTAGATCAGTTTCAGCATCGGGAATCGGCGAAAAGGATTTGGAAAATCTCGGCATATCATATCAGATATCAACAAACAAAATCACGGTACAGTTAGATCAAACAGATCAAAGGGGTGAGCTGAGGGCCACAGGTGAGCTGATATACACAGGTGACCAGAGGTTTGACCTCCAAACACAAACAGTCACTGTCCTCCCCTCATCAGGGCTGCCCTGCTCCTCTACTGGCCTGTCAACACAGCACATCCCCACAAGAATTCAATAAGAACTACCTGGCAGATAATGACGCAGACATGGGGGGATTAAAAAAAGCCCAGGATGGATAGGGCGTCCGGGTAGTGCAGCGGTACCTTCCCTGCCTACCAACACCAGTGTGTACCAAACAGGGTGTATCTTTAGGGGAACTTGATGGTGTCTGTTTTTTCCTTTTATACTGTTGATCACACAGCGTGATAAACCATCCGCCACCGTGCCGTAGTGCCACCGTACCGTAGTGCCATCGTGCCGTAGTGCCACCGTGCCGTAGTGCGTCAGATTGGTGCCACCGTGCCGTAGTGCCACCGTACCGTAGTGCCATCGTGCCGTAGTGCGTCAGATTGGTGCCACCGTGCCGTAGTGCCACCGTACCGTAGTGCCATCGTGCCGTAGTGCGTCAGATTGGTGCCACCGTACCGTAGTGCCACCGTACCGTAGTGCCACCGTGCCGTAGTGCGTCAGATTGGTGCCACCGTGCCGTAGTGCCACCGTGCTGTAGTGCCACCGTGCTGTAGTGCGTCAGATTGGTGCCACCGTGCCATAGTGCCACCGTGCTGTAGTGCCACCGTGCTGTAGTGCGTCAGATTGGTGCCACCGTGCTGTAGTGCCACCGTGCTGTAGTGCGTCAGATTGGTGCCACCGTGCCGTAGTGCCACCGTGCTGTAGTGCGTCAGATTGGTGTGATTCTCGTGTGAATGGGATGACGCACGTGTCTTTACGAGGAGGTTGTGTTTCAAGGACAGCTCTTGGTCTCTGTGCCCTGTGGCGGGATTAGCTCGCTAACTGCTCATATTACTGCCAATGCCATCATCACCATCACTCAGACACACACACACACACACACACACACACACACACACACAGACACACACACACACACACACACACACACACACCCACACCCACACCCACACACACACACACACACACACACACACACACACACACACACACACACACAGACATGAGGAAGGAGGGAGATGGAAGATGATGCGGGAGGGAAAGTCTGGACGCCTCATAACACAGTGACTCATTCTTTATATTGGCCTCGCCTGGTTTGTGTGTTTCTATAGATGTTGGCTATTTATCTTCTTGCTATCCTGGCCTCCAGCTGAATGGAGACACTTTGAATACATTTACACCTGGTGTTCAAATTTAATCTGTATCTGGATATCTGGATATCTGTATCTGGATAAGGAAACAAGCACGAATTTGCAATAGCTGTACACCCATGCATCCACGCATTCATTCATGCATTCTCACACACACACACACAGACACACACACACACACACACACACACACACACACACACACACACACACTCACACATACACGTCCTACTCTGCCTCTACCACACTGCATTTTGGAAATTTGTCCCCCGCTCCGCCCCCCAAAACCCACCCACTGCCCCCCCTATAGCCTATTGGCATGAACACAAACACACATTAACACACAGAAAAAAAAGTCAGCCTCCTATGGAGAAAACTGTGGCCACCAAAGCAAAGGACGATGAAATGTTTGTGGACCAACCGACCAACCGAGCGACCTATAGAGCTGCTGGTCGCAGCTAAAAATGCATACTAAGGAAAGAAAAAAAACAGACTGCATTTATATAGCGCATTTATCCAAAGCACTTTACAATGTGCCTACATTCACGCACCCATTCATACACCGATGGCGGCAAGCTGCAATTTGGGGTTCAGTATCCTGTCCGAGGACATGCGGACTGGAGGAGCCGGGGATCGAACCAGCGACCTTCTGATTAGCGGACGAGCCGCTCTACCGCCTGAGCCACAGCCGCCCCCAGAAGGAAACATCTTTACTATTATGAAATGCCATTACTACTGGTAGAGCTGTCATCTAAAAAAACATGGAGAGCACAGGTGGAAAGATTATCACCGCGGGTTGAGGCATTATCGGGACGTTTAGGAGCACCATCACCACGGGTAGAGATGACATCACCGCGGGTAGAGATGACATCACCGTGGGTAGAGATGACATCACCGCGGGTAGAATCAGCCCCACAGCAGGGAAAAGACATCATTACTGTGGGTAAAAAACGGTGGCATTGCAGGTGGAAATGTTATCGCTGCGAGGTCGGGACTTCGCCCAGCGTCCTGCTACCGAGACGGCCGAAGATGAAGGAAAAGTCCAGACGGTGTGCGGTGAAAGCTGCCAAAGTGAAATCCAATCACAGAGAAAAGACAGACTGTTATAAATAGCGGGGGTACATAATGCAAGAGGGTGATGGGATTGTTAATGATCCAGATGACGGATCCAGATGCAGATGGCGTTTTAATAGCAGGTGTAAATGAGGTCTAACAACACTGTTCTTGCCTCCTCACACCCTCGGTACAAACTGGCAACCTGACACCTCCTGAATCAGCTGACAATACAGAGACATCAGGGAAACGTACGTGTGTGTGTGTGTGTGTGTGTGTGTGTGTGTGTGTGTGTGTGTGTGTGTGTGTGTGTGTGTGTGTGTGTGAAAGATGTGAAAGAACACCAAGAAGAAGAAGAAGAAGAAGAAGAAGAAGAAACTTAATTAAGAAAACTAGAAGGGCACTCGGAGAGCGCAGACCTCCGCCAAGGTCAATACTATGTTATGCACATTTTGTGAGTCGGAAAATTCGGAACCCTGACGGCACCGAAAACACAAGCTCCTTGGGGGAGGAGGTAAAGATGGAGAAAGGAACAGCAGGACTTGAAGAGCAGTAGATGAACCGGAGAGGAGAGAATGAAAGTGGATGGTGGGAGGAATGGGAAAGAAAAGAGAGAGAGAGACAAAGGGTGTTCAAGCGAGAGGGAGAGAGAGATAAAGAGGGAAGGAGGGCTGGGAGGAGGAGGTGTGAATGGATGCCAGGTGACAGGTATGGACTTGGACGGTTGGCTTTAGAACCGTGGCCAGACAACAGCCGCTGTCAACTGTCCCTAACCTTTTCCTTTATACTAGCAGTGGAGTGTGTGTGTGTGCACTGTGTGTATATATGTGTGTGTGTGTGTGTGTGTGTGTGTGTGTGTGTGTGTGTGTGTGTCTGTGTGTGTGTGTGTGTTTGAAGCCAGTGCTGAGTAAGATTAGGGGTGAGGTGGAGCAGAAAATGCAGAGAGAAAGCAGAGAGAGAGTCATTCTGCTTTCAAGACAACTCGGGGAAAAAACTTGTTAAAAGTGAATTGAACGGGTTTGTCCGACTCGGAATTACAGGTCGGAAAAAGACTCAGGGGTCCGCCTCCTCCTCAATGCTCCTCCCTCCGGCTGCCTCGCTCTCCTCTTCAACCGCCGTGTTCCCGGACCTCTCGGCCGTCGTGCAGCGCGCCCACCTCCCTCGCTGCTCGACGGCTCCCGCTTCCAATCCTGCTTGATGGCCTTCAGTGAGGAAAGTCTTCCTTCTTCTCAGATCTCTCCTGTCAGAACGGTGTCAATCACGATATGTGACGCGGAAGTGATGTCATCAGTGATGTCCCTTGAGCAATTGTGATGTCATCGGTTATGTAATAAATCCTTGCTGAGTGGTGGGAGTGGGAGTATACTGTAGGTAGAGAGAAGGGTTGAGTTCAAGGGAAAAGGTAGTTTCTCCAGAGGCTGGGCTCTGTCTGTGGTGGTGTCAGTCATGATTTGTGACGGAAGTGATGTCATCAGTGATGTCATCGGTGAGCAATTGAACTGAGGACCCTGCTGCAGGAATACGGCTTCAGAAGGCAGATCAATGAGTTGGGGTCAAGCTTCAGCTTCCAACAGTACCCTCTGGAGCTCGCACGCAGCCTGGCAGTGTCACACTGCCTGTGTGGCCTACCTGATCACCCAGGGAGCCCAGGCAGACCCATACACCCCAGCCTCTTGTGCTGCCGAGTGGCCCACCACCTGGACTGCTTCTGCCTGCTGCTCCAGGCTGCTGGCGTTCTGACCCTTCACGTGGCTTCTCGCCTGCTGGATGAGGTGCTGGGGTTCAGGTGCGACGCGGCCTTCGTCCAGCTGCTCCTGGACCACGGCGATGGACCACACCTGTAGGCAGGCACAGCTGGAGGTGATGGCGGACCCCCGAGGCGCTCAGGGTCTTTCTGGAGGCCAAGAGATGTCCTCGCAGTCTGACCCACGTGTGTCGGATCTGGATCCGCCAAGCGCTGGGCACACATCATCGCCTGAACCAAGTCCAGTCCCTACCACTAACACAAATGATGAAGGACTTCGTGCTCCACCAAAACTGATTTGAAGGACTGTCCGTTTATTTATTTTCATTTCCTAGATTTAGTTTGTCAGTGACTGTGTTTCAAACAAATCCAGCACCAGAGATTAAATACCATCAGCATACACCACCTGTAGCCAATCCTACAGTACTACTATAATTAGAGAGCTGTGTGTCCACCTTTATGTTGCATTATCGCCTCCTTTTGGATTGATCCATCCACTGTTCCACTACATTCTGTTAAAACCTATAGTAACTACTGATCCATCCACTGTTCCCCTACATTCTGTTAAAACCTATAGTAACTACTGATCCATCCACTGTTCCCCTACATTCTGTTGTGATCGACACATTATGGACTGTACTGTATTACTTATATGTTTGAATGTGGGACATTTGAGTGTATTGCCGGTGTTTAGATATGGCCTCACATTCGGGGGAAGACAGAGAGGACCAAATGGCTGGGTCACACCCGACAGATACCAGCACAGCTGGGGGCCAAGCCTCAAAGGATTCCGGCCATTGTTTTATCTCTAAGGGTAATCAAGCCATAAAAACCCCTTTTCCCTTGCCTCACGTTACAGAATGGGCACAGTCCAGCTCACAGAGCGCTATCATTGGCCAGAACCATCACAAAAGACACATGACAAGCCAATGAGAACCCTTCGTGACTTCCCCATACAGTGAGACAAAACTGTTTGGAAAGCAGTTTAACTATCAGTCTACAGTAAGAGTCTCAACTAAGCTTGAACCAGGGGTTGGAGGGGCCAGAGAAGCCGGCTCCCCTCCCCCGCTCGCTGCACCCCCTGAACAAAGGCCTAACCAGGCCTGACCACAGCCACCAGAGGCCAGGGTGAACCGCGCAGCAGGCCCAGGGATCGCCTACCAAGGCCGTAAGTCCCACCCGACATAGCATGCTTACACTGAGATAGTTATACTTAATCTCAGTTCATTTAAGTCGGTTTAGTGTTATAAGTCGCACGGAAAAGCCCTTCCTGTGCTTTCAAACTAGACCAGCCGCTCTCCTTGCCCAGAGAAGCCCAGCTGGACCGCAAAAGCCGACAACAAGACCGTACCGCGAGCAGACCGCTCAGCAGACCAAGAGGAGCAGAAGAAGCAGAAGAGCCACACCGCAGCAGATCCAACCAACTGCTGCAGACGAAAGACGCCCAAGACAGACCGTGGCCTGCAACCAGCCACAAAGAAGGACCACAGAGCACAGCACGACCCTCGACTCAACGAGCAGAGAGACTGCACGTCAACGCCCGGCATCATCTGCACCCCCAGCAGACGTCCGCTGCCCGCTTTTCCAGGCCAGGGTGAACCGCGCTGCAGGCCATCGCTCCCACAACCCAAAGCCATCCTCCCTACTGCGCGTAGGACAACTCTCCCCAACCAACAGGATCCCGCTCCACAGAGTGGAACACACGTGAGAGTCATTCATGGTTTAATGGTTCTGGGCAGTTAAGGTTAAAATGCATTACCCTGTATGTGTTGATTACAGTATCCTGTATGTTGATGTACAATGTTTCGCACACTGTTGAATGATATAGACGCCTGAAGGTGAGCGCCAAGTTCAGCACGAACTTAGCGGCCACCAGTGGGCCACTCTCCTCTCTCCCTCTCCCTCTCTCCCCCTCCCACTCTCTCGGCTTCCCAGCTGAGCCCGTTCAACCGAAAGGGCTAGGCTTGGAACGGTCTGGAGGTGTTCAGAATGTCTACCCGCCAAAATACAGTTAAGCTGAATTAGAGAGTTTGATTAGTCACTCACACAGAGTGATCCCTTCCTAAATTCGGCAGAACCGCCATTTTGGAAAGGAGGCGGTTCCAGACCGCCCCCCAGCCACCTCTGTCTGACCGAGTCAATCCTTCCTCAACTTTGGCAAAACCGCCATTTTGAAAAGGAGGCGGTCTACACACGATCAGCCCGCCTCTCAGCCAATCCTGTGATTACATCACAGAGACAGCCAGAACGAGCCACTCCACCTTCTCTCCTACCTCCTCCTCTCTCTCTCACACACGCCCACACACACACACACACACACACACACATACACACACACACACACACACACACAAGTGCTAATTAACACCCACATACTCACATACCCACACACCCAGGCCTGCCAGCCAGGCAGACTTAAAGCACACACACACACACACACACACACACACACACACACACACACACACACACACAATTGATAATGTTTGTTCACATTAGGTATTAGCTATAGATGTGGTAGAGTATTAGTCATAAAAGTAAATGTGATGAACTGATATTTTAATCATTATGTTAATGTCAATTGATATTGTGATTTATTAAATCTTTTTATTACATAATGCTATGAATCTTGGTGGTTATTCATGAGGTATTTTATCTGTGGAAATCTGTGACAGAAGCTTACGAACTTTGACCTTCAATTAACTGTACAATGTACACTATATCATTATGAGACTGATATGACAATTTGGTTTGGTGTCTAAACAAGTCATAACTTGACTTTTAGACAGGTCTGTAGCCTTAACTACAGTGGTGCCCCGAATCTTACAGAGAATACAATATTTTCTGTCAAATCTAATAAATTTATGAATATTAATAATTCATAATTATTAATAATCATATTTCATAACCAAACCAGCTCCTGCGAGCACAACATAAATGACGCCCCGTTTGAGGATTCTAACATCAGTATTTCCACAGATATGATATGCATGAATAATAAAAATTCATAAATTTTTGAAAAATCAAAGTTTTTCAAATTTTTCCAAAATCAGGTTTTCTATAGCGCTTTGCCAAGCAAATCACATGCGTCAGAAGACACTAAAGGAACTCTAATCATAAAATATGGAATCTTCCCATAATCTTAACACAAGTTAGGATTTGTATTGAATATTTATGAGCAGAACAGTCCCAAAGACAACAGCTCAGTTTAAAATCCTTGATTCCATTTTTATGTTAGAAACCACAGTTAACACTGTTTCCCACTGTGCCTTCAACCTAAATACCTAAATTGTGAGAGATAGCAATTGTTCCATCTATCAGAGAGTGACTCTATCAGAGTGTAAACAAACAGTACTGCGCATTTTTAAGTGGAACCTTTGATGCTAATTTGAAAGCCACACTGGCAAAGGGTGGGGGGAAGTCAGGCTGCCCCCCCCTCACATTAGCATTCAAAAACATTCACCCTGTCTCCTCCAGAGCCAGAGACAAAGTGTAAACAAAGCCCTGTGACCACCAGTCACAGTGAATTTGCATGCGAAAGACAGGCAGGCACACCCTGCACCTGATGACACTGACAGCAGACACCAGCCGAGTGACAGCTGACAGATGTCAAACTAACTGCATGCAATTGGCAGCTAACTCACAGAGAGACTGTCACATTTGGGCCATTCTTTAATTAGAATTAGTAACTGTGGGCATTGACGCTCACGACAACGTGACGCCATAGCAAACAAGGTGAGTGCACACACCTTTTGCTTAAAATTGACAGCAGTAAAACAGCTGCTTGACTCATCGCAATGAGTCTGCGCTGCCACAAGATGGTCAGCGCTGAAACTTTCTTTAAGATGGCCGCCACCGACTTGCAAGCGGTAGCCGCCTCTCTCATCTGCCCGCCCACAGGAGGAGCAGATGAATTTAGCATTGTAATGCTAACACTAGCGGTCCTAATAATTCCATTGGGAATTATTTTCTTTCTGCAAAATCGCAGATTCCAGGTGCAGGACGCTGCGCATCAGCGGCAGACCACTGTCTACCAGACGCAGATAGGCAGACTGCGCAACAGCTGTCAAGCTACGCTGCAGGCCAATCTGGGTCTGCATCGACAAGCCCAGGTCTGCCAAACAGAATTAGCCCGACTGCGTACCGAAGTTTCCCGGCTGCAACAGAGCCAAAAGGGCATGCAGTCCGGATCCACGGCGGCCCTCGGACCCAGAACGGTCCCCCTCTCGGGTCGCACTGCTCCACCAACCACCCGAGCAGTGATCGCACGGCTAAACGCGAGAACGGCCAAGCAGCGAGAGCACCAGAAGGCCTTAACCCCGCCGGAACCGGAGGCTGACACGCCTCCTAGGGCTAGACCAACCCCTGACTCGAATCAGACCCCCGCACACCACTTAGCGCCCGCGCTGGCAAGCAGCCGCGCTGCTAGACATCGCGACACCACACCGCGAAAGGGGGGAGACCGCTCTCACAACGAGCAAACTGATTCAGGCTATTCAGCCCAGCAGTCGTCATCCGATTCCGAGCTCGACTTCCATGCTTTTGACATACCAGTCAGTCATTCATCCGAGCAACCTACGTGTAGAATCAGACGTTATTCACGCTTTCATCCAGCTCTGACTTCCACCTCAGAGCACAAACTGCTGACAGTCAAACGACTTGACAGCGCCATTTCCGGTTATGACAAAACGATCCACACTGCAACCCCCTGCAGGGAGGAACGTGTGTCTTACCGGCTTTCCATTTATCACGCCCGGGGCGAGTCGATCGACTACCGCCCTGTGCGTTATAAACCGTCATTTGCTCAGGCCACCAGCGGGTGCGCTGATGAGTCAGATCCAGTCACTAAGTTCCGGCAGATCCACTCCGCTTCCCAAACAGAGAGCGTGACTATGATGAGCAGGGGAAACAAACAGCATTCACAGCTGGACACAGACCAACTGCCCAGTTATGCTAACCTGTCATTCAGAGAGGATCCTGCTAGGTCTTTCTCACAAGAGGCTATCCAGCCTCACTCATTTTCTAGCTCCTGTCCACCAAGGAAACAGGAAGTCAGCTCTTCCACCCCTCCCCCCGAAAGGGGGGACCCCGGGCATGATGACATTAGTCGCTCTTTGGTGCCCAATCGGGCAAACGGCCACTCCTTCTTGCAGCCTCTACTGCCAAAACAGAGTGATTCAGGACTCTCTCTCCGAGAAGCAGAGTCACGCTATCACTTACTGAAGTCAATCGCAAACGACATTGACTTGTTCGATCCCGCCAGTCACGAGGTACACTTGACCGATTATCTCAACGAAGTCGAACGTGGTTCGCAGGCTCTGCCACACGCCTCGCCGCGAGAGAAAGCTCAACTGATATGGAGCACGAGCTCAAAGCACGTGCGTGCGTTTATCCAAACGCAACCTTCCCATATCAGAGATGACTTTGACAAGCTTCGCGAAGCCTTGGGCGAAGAGTACATCCTTACCCAGTCGTCAGCGGCGGGGAGGAACGCGGCCTTACACGTCAAACAGAATTACCAGGAACATCCTAGGGATTACTTTAGACGCTTGAAGAAGATATATAGTCAAGGTAGAAATGGCCCGGATCAATCAGACGTGCCACGTCTCAAGGAACTCTTCCTAGACGGTCTGCATGACTCGGTGCGCCCATCCGTAGCCCTAGACGCACGTTGGTATGACCGAAGCATGCGCACGGTCCTCAAAACCGCCTCAATAGCGTGGGAGGTGGAAACCGAAGCAAAAAGCAGAAATGGCCAGTTTCAACCCACCAACCGCGTGTGTGTGGACCCAGAGACGGTACCACACACACGCTCACCACGCAGGCCAGACCACCTGGTTCTGCCGGACAGAGCCAAGGGGGGTAGCTGCTGCCCAAAGAGACATCACAGTCACGCCACAGGGCGCGAACGGCGTGAGTCTCCTCAGCACACTAGGCCCTCCACCCAATTAGACATCCGAACGGGAGCCAGACGCCTGACGGGCAGGGTGGGCATTCAAGCCACCAGAGGCCCTCCCAGGAGATGACATCAAACTCGGTGAAGGGCGGGTGACTGGACGCAGCCACCCTGTCACCCCTGACAGTCACCTGTCACTCGGCTCTCACCCTTATCTCTATGTAGGCTAGATGCATTGTCAACGCTGTGCTGTGAAACATAACACCTTTATGGCAGGCAGACCACATCAAAATAGGACAAAGCTTGGCACATGGCTACACATAGACACATAGCACAACACTGCTGGAATGCAGCACACATTCAAAATCACACCCTGTCACCCTCTCTCTCCTTCTCTCCTCCTGCCCTTCCCTGTTTACCATGTTGATTTTGAAATGATGTTGTGTATGTGACCTTAAGGTTGTATTATCTATATGGTAATGAGTCTAGGTATGGTTAGGAGTCTGCCCAGAACCAAACCTGAACTATGAACGGCCTGAGTATGACACTTTGATCCCACAGAACAGATGGACATGGACCAAAAGTTACAGCAAACTGTCTGTACAGCCCTTCATCCTCGCCTGCGGACCGCAGGTCGACCGCAGTCCACAGACGAGGAGGGGGGATGTTGTGATCGACACATTATGGACTGTACTGTATTACTTATATGTTTGAATGTGGGACATTTGAGTGTATTGCCTGTGTTTAGATATGGCCTCACATTCGGGGGAAGACAGAGAGGACCAAATGGCTGGGTCACACCCGACAGATACCAGCACAGCTGGGGGCCAAGCCTCAAAGGATTCCGGCCATTGTTTTATCTCTAAGGGTAATCAAGCCATAAAAACCCCTTTTCCCTTGCCTCACGTTACAGAATGGGCACAGTCCAGCTCACAGAGCGCTATCATTGGCCAGAACCATCACAAAAGACACATGACAAGCCAATGAGAACCCTTCGTGACTTCCCCATACAGTGAGACAAAACTGTTTGGAAAGCAGTTTAACTATCAGTCTACAGTAAGAGTCTCAACTAAGCTTGAACCAGGGGTTGGAGGGGCCAGAGAAGCCGGCTCCCCTCCCCCGCTCGCTGCACCCCCTGAACAAAGGCCTAACCAGGCCTGACCACAGCCACCAGAGGCCAGGGTGAACCGCGCAGCAGGCCCAGGGATCGCCTACCAAGGCCGTAAGTCCCACCCGACATAGCATGCTTACACTGAGATAGTTATACTTAATCTCAGTTCATTTAAGTCGGTTTAGTGTTATAAGTCGCACGGAAAAGCCCTTCCTGTGCTTTCAAACTAGACCAGCCGCTCTCCTTGCCCAGAGAAGCCCAGCTGGACCGCAAAAGCCGACAACAAGACCGTACCGCGAGCAGACCGCTCAGCAGACCAAGAGGAGCAGAAGAAGCAGAAGAGCCACACCGCAGCAGATCCAACCAACTGCTGCAGACGAAAGACGCCCAAGACAGACCGTGGCCTGCAACCAGCCACAAAGAAGGACCACAGAGCACAGCACGACCCTCGACTCAACGAGCAGAGAGACTGCACGTCAACGCCCGGCATCATCTGCACCCCCAGCAGACGTCCGCTGCCCGCTTTTCCAGGCCAGGGTGAACCGCGCTGCAGGCCATCGCTCCCACAACCCAAAGCCATCCTCCCTACTGCGCGTAGGACAACTCTCCCCAACCAACAGGATCCCGCTCCACAGAGTGGAACACACGTGAGAGTCATTCATGGTTTAATGGTTCTGGGCAGTTAAGGTTAAAATGCATTACCCTGTATGTGTTGATTACAGTATCCTGTATGTTGATGTACAATGTTTCGCACACTGTTGAATGATATAGACGCCTGAAGGTGAGCGCCAAGTTCAGCACGAACTTAGCGGCCACCAGTGGGCCACTCTCCTCTCTCCCTCTCCCTCTCTCCCCCTCCCACTCTCTCGGCTTCCCAGCTGAGCCCGTTCAACCGAAAGGGCTAGGCTTGGAACGGTCTGGAGGTGTTCAGAATGTCTACCCGCCAAAATACAGTTAAGCTGAATTAGAGAGTTTGATTAGTCACTCACACAGAGTGATCCCTTCCTAAATTCGGCAGAACCGCCATTTTGGAAAGGAGGCGGTTCCAGACCGCCCCCCAGCCACCTCTGTCTGACCGAGTCAATCCTTCCTCAACTTTGGCAAAACCGCCATTTTGAAAAGGAGGCGGTCTACACACGATCAGCCCGCCTCTCAGCCAATCCTGTGATTACATCACA
The DNA here is from genome assembly GCF_964638095.1 of Poromitra crassiceps. Lineage (NCBI taxonomy): Eukaryota > Metazoa > Chordata > Actinopteri > Beryciformes > Melamphaidae > Poromitra > Poromitra crassiceps. The sequence goes on from NC_139632.1 coordinate 39,656,772, forward strand.
GAGACAGCCAGAACGAGCCACTCCACCTTCTCTCCTACCTCCTCCTCTCTCTCTCACACACGCCCACACACACACACACACACACACACACATACACACACACACACACACACACACAAGTGCTAATTAACACCCACATACTCACATACCCACACACCCAGGCCTGCCAGCCAGGCAGACTTAAAGCACACACACACACACACACACACACACACACACACACACACACACACACACACAATTGATAATGTTTGTTCACATTAGGTATTAGCTATAGATGTGGTAGAGTATTAGTCATAAAAGTAAATGTGATGAACTGATATTTTAATCATTATGTTAATGTCAATTGATATTGTGATTTATTAAATCTTTTTATTACATAATGCTATGAATCTTGGTGGTTATTCATGAGGTATTTTATCTGTGGAAATCTGTGACAGAAGCTTACGAACTTTGACCTTCAATTAACTGTACAATGTACACTATATCATTATGAGACTGATATGACAATTTGGTTTGGTGTCTAAACAAGTCATAACTTGACTTTTAGACAGGTCTGTAGCCTTAACTACAGTGGTGCCCCGAATCTTACAGAGAATACAATATTTTCTGTCAAATCTAATAAATTTATGAATATTAATAATTCATAATTATTAATAATCATATTTCATAACCAAACCAGCTCCTGCGAGCACAACAATTCTGTTAAAACCTATAGTAACTACTGATCAGCAGGAAGGAGAAGCAGTGACTGAGGTGGACGGCTCCTGTCTCATTCACTCAATCTTGGCATGATTAACACACACGCACACACACACACACGTGCACACGCACACGCGCACACGTACACACACACACACACACACGCGCGCGCGCGCGCACACACTCCTCTGGATAACAGTAGCTGACAGACTGCTGATATTGTCACTCACTGGGAAGCAGCACCGAGGGGTTTCTCATGAGCGTGAAATCGTACCTGTTATCTTATCTCCCACTGCGGCCGACAAGTGTGTGTGTGTGTGTGTGTGTGTGTGTGTGTGTGTGTGTGTGTGTGTGTGTGTGTGTGTGTGTGTGCAAGCGTGATGCCAGTCAGAGATCAGCTAGGACTTCACCATGTGAGGTTCAAATGTGCCTTTAGAAAGCTGTGGGGTCTCTGAGACAAGATCCGGTTACGTGGCTGTCTGTGAGCCTAGTTAGCATCTCTTTACTGTAGAGATCTGTGACATGGAAACATTGAAGAACTCGCGTCTGAGAGGAAATTGCTTCAGTGGGGCGACGGGGTGATGGGGTCAGGGGATTGCAACCCAAATGATTAGGTTGTTATTCTGCCAAAGTCAACACTTTAAGTACTTGATTTCCCATCTACAGTTTGACGTTTGTAAGGGAGAGTAACTGTTCCTAATATTTTCACAAAACCATTTGAGGCATTCAAACTGTTGGATAGGATTGCATTTTGCTTGATCTTGAGAGCTCGGAACTCACAACTCACGACAACTCACGACAACTCACAACTCATGAGCCAAAAAAGTAAATAAATAAATACATTTTAGGAGCATGTCTACTTTTGCAGAATAAATAACAAGATGAGATGAACAAGGGATTCCCCTTCGGGCGCCCGGGTAGTGTAGCGGTAGATTCCCTGCCTACCGACACGAGGGTCGCAGGTTTGCGCCCCTGTGTTACCTCCGGCTTGGTCGGGCGTCCATACAGGCAGGGTGGGAAGCCGGATTTGTCCTGGTCGCTGCACTAGTGCCTCCTCTCTTCGGTCGGGGCGCCTGTTCGGGGCGGAAGGGAACTGGTGAGGATAGCGTGATCCTCCCACGTGCTACACATCCTGCCGGTGAAACTCCCCACTGTTAGGTGAAAAGAAGCGGCTGGCATCTGCGCATGTGTCAGAGGAAGCATGGTGCTAGTCTACGGCTCTCTCCAGATCGGCGGAGGGTGGGGCAGCGACCGGGGCAGTAGGGGGAAATTGGCCAAGTACAATTGGGGGGAAAATCTGAAATAATAATAAAGAAAAATAACAAGGGATTCCCTTTCAAAAGGTAGTGACCTCTCACCTCGCTTCTGCCTCATGTTGGGGCTGGGGTTGCCCCTCCTGAAGCCCGACTCCGGACTCGATGAATCGGACTGCCTCAGCGCCATCTTACGGATGTTCCTATTGGAGAAGACGGAGAGAGGGAAGTCGGCACCGACCAATGAAACGGGCGAAAGTAAAAAATTTAATTTTCAACTAGCCTAATCCTCCATGTCTGATGTTCTTATACGTCATGTGTTTTGACTACACTGTGTCTGCAACGCCTGCTGCATGTTTTTTAAGTATCTGCTTTTTTTTTTGCTCAATGCTGGGAGGATTCATCGAGTCGGTTTGAAGCTTGTGAGATTTAGTTGAGTTCCTCACCTCATGGGGGCACCGTAGATGCTCTCCGGGATCTTTTGGTGGAGCTGGCTGGCCTCTGTGGACACATGAGAGACATAACAGATTGGAATTGTCTTTTGTATCAGGGAGGAGATGGAGGCATCAGGCTTCAACCATGGAGAGAAGAATACGCTCCCTTTAAAGTCAGCTGACCTCACTGCACTGCTGTGCTGTTTTACGCCCGATGGCAGCACTACCCACACGAGAGGGAGGAGAGAGACATATATTTTTAAATCCAGCAGGTGGTCCCGTGTCCTTTGTGTCCTGGCCTGTCCATTTTGGTGTCTGGTCCTGTTTAATGTGTGCACTGTACCATTAGATGGGACAAAAAGGACACAGGACAGGAGTCAGTTGCTACCCAATGGTACAGGACCCTCATTACACAGGACAGGGCATAGCACTGGGTTCGATTCCCGCCTGGGACACCGTAGGCGCTGAGGGTGTGCCCCCATTCCCATGTCCTCAGTGCCTACGGCCCAGGTGAGGTCGTCAAAAAGGGCCTTTCTGTGTGGAGTTTGCAGGTTCTCCCTGTGCTCTCCTGGGGTTTCCTCCAGATAGGAACCCCCTCCCACTAAAAAAACATGCAAAAAAAACGACTGTTGTCATGATCAGCTGTGAGAGGGATGTTGAGGTCTGATCTCAACACCAAAGCGGTGTTATAGCATGGCAAGACTTTCCCCAAGGAGCTCCATTTACCCATCCCTCTATCTCCATTCATTCTAACAGGAGAGCTATTTCAATACTTAAATTCTCACAAACTCTGTAAGCCTCTTTTATTGGCCAGCTAGAAATCACTCTGCGCCTCCGTTAAAGGCAGAAGAGAAGCAGCAGTAATACTCTAGTCGCTTGGGATACCGTCTTGGATATCAACCCATATCTAAACAACAGGGTTCAGAAATGCAACGTAAACAAAAAATCTGGCCTGCCAGAGGATTCTGCTGCGTGAGAAGAAATCTCTGGAGAAGAATCTAGTAAAATAACTGCAGACAGTGAGGAGAAGCAAACTAAAGCGCCGGCCAAATGAGTAGCTCGCGTAAGAGAAATAGCGAGCTCTGCGAATGATCTGACTTGTCACTTCCTGTTCCCGGGAACCAATGAACCTGTCTCAGAAGTGCAGGCTCAGCGTGGAGCCATTTCACACGCTCCGAATATTGTATTCAGCACATTCCATCATGGATCTACTTATGTTTTATTTATACCGGCTCGTCACATTGAGATAGACAACTCTAGTCTGAGAGGACCTTGACAGAGAGCAGCAGGAGGGATGAGATAGACATCTCTAGTGTGAGAGGACCTTGACAGAGAGCAGCAGGAGGGATGAGATAGACATCTCTAGTCTGAGAGGACCTTGACAGAGAGCAGCAGGAGGGATGAGATAGACATCTCTAGTGTGAGAGGACCTTGACAGAGAGCAGCAGGAGGGATGAGATAGACATCTCTAGTCTGAGAGGATCTTGACAGAGAGCAGCAGGAGAGATGAGATAGACATCTCTAGTCTGAGAGGACCTTGACAGAGAGCAGCAGGAGGGATGAGATAGACATCTCTAGTCTGAGAGGATCTTGACAGAGAGCAGCAGGAGGGATGAGATAGACATCTCTAGTCTGAGAGGATCTTGACAGAGAGCAGCAGGAGGGATGAGATAGATATCTCTAGTCTGAGAGGATCTTGACAGAGAGCAGCAGGAGGGATGAGATAGACATCTCTAGTGTGAGAGGACCTTGACAGAGAGCAGCAGGAGAGATGAGATAGACATCTCTAGTCTGAGAGGACCTTGACAGAGAGCAGCAGGAGGGATGAGATAGACATCTCTAGTCTGAGAGGACCATGACAGAGAGCAGCAGGAGGGATGAGATAGACATCTCTAGTCTGAGAGGACCTTGACAGAGAGCAGCAGGAAGGATGAGATAGACATCTCTAGTCTGAGAGGACCTTGACAGAGAGCAGCAGGAGGGATGAGATAGACATCTCTAGTCTGAGAGGATCTTGACAGAGAGCAGCAGGAAGGATGAGATAGACATCTCTAGTCTGAGAGGACCTTGACAGAGAGCAGCAGGAGAGATGAGATAGACATCTCTAGTCTGAGAGGATCTTGACAGAGAGCAGCAGGAGGGATGAGATAGACATCTCTAGTCTGAGAGGATCTTGACAGAGAGCAGCAGGAGGGATGAGATAGACATCTCTAGTCTGAGAGGATCTTGACAGAGAGCATCAGGAGGGATGAGATAGACATCTCTAGTGTGAGAGGATCTTGACAGAGAGCAGCAGGAGAGATGAGATAGACATCTCTAGTGTGAGAGGACCTTGACAGAGAGCAGCAGGAGGGATGAGATAGACATCTCTAGTGTGAGAGGACCATGACAGAGAGCAGCAGGAGGGATGAGATAGACATCTCTAGTGTGAGAGGACCTTGACCAAGAGCAGCAGGAAGGATGAGATAGACATCTCTAGTCTGAGAGGACCTTGACCAAGAGCAGCAGGAGGGATGAGATAGACATGTCTATCCTTGTAGATTGCTATATTTTAGAATGTCATGTTTATACATACAGTACTTATCACATTTTTTATATTTACTAATCCTTATTTAAGCAAACAATCAAAACTG